>NC_056741.1:1405799822-1406047322 GCF_019279795.1 Protopterus annectens
CAACATTACTTTGGGAAGCTCTCATGAAAGGATGCCTGACTGTCCTGCTCTGGAGGCAGTCGGGGGTTGCTTATCTTTGTACCCAGACACCTGGCTCAAAATAACAAACGACAACTAGGTAGAAAGTATCATTTCCAGAGGATACTTCATCCCTTTCGCCATACCCTCTCCACCGTCAAGGAAAATCCCAGACGTTCCACCCAGTTACAGGGAACAAGCAACAGTAGAGGTCCAGATGTTGCTAAGAAAAAGAGTAATCCAACCAGTCCCAGCAGACCAGACAGGATCCGGAACTTACTCAAAATTCTTTTTAGTTCCAAAAAAGACAGGGGAATGGAGATCTATATTGGACCTCAGCAGACTAAACAAATCTGTAAAGAAAGAGAAGATGTTAAGTTGTCTGTCTCGCCTTCATTCTTGCTGGTTGGGTTCAGAGCTGATCCTCAGCTCCGACTCGGCCATCTACTAAAGCTCGAGATAGCTCGAGAGCTATTTACTGTCTCGAGGCCTCTCCATATCCCACAATGCTTGGCGCTAGATACCTAGATCTTGTTTGCCGCTTCAGCTACGAGGTTGCGTTTTTACTGGCTCAGGTCGTATTAATCTTTTTTTGGTCTTATTAGCTTAAAATTTACCTTTGTATTTTCTTATATATAGGTAGTCTTTCCCTTTTAGTATAATTAGACTGTGTATCCCCTAGTTTGTCCCACTCAGGAAACTCGTTTTTTGTTAGAGAGTTTCTACCCTTCCCCCCCTTGTTTCTTCTCCTTAGTGGCTAACCTAATAGGAGTAGTGTTTAGCCTTGTAATATTTGTATATATATTTATTAGTGGATAGTTTTTGTTGTTATTAAGTGTGGTGTGATAGTTTTTCTTGTTATTATTGTTAGTTTAACTAGTGCGGGTGTGTGACTGCTCCTGTGTGCCTTGTTTAAGCACTAGTTTAATATTCTCTCTTTGGTATCCCCTTGCCAGTATGTCCAAGGATACCAAAGTTTCAGGCTTCAAGAAGTGTGACTCATGCTGTCAGAAGATGTCTCTGACAGACAGTCACACTTCTTGTGTTTATTGCTATTGTATTGTATGTTCAGGCTGTGCACCTATGTGGGGCTTGTGGGCATGCAATATGATACTATATGCCTTTGCACCCATCACAGACAATGTCACACAGGTACACCAGCAGCCGTACACGTCACAGCTTGATGTCGGCACATCACATGTGGTACACACATAACACATCTCCTGTGGGACATGGTCAATTGTATGGGCATGTCCAGCAGTCACATGCCACTGCTACCCCTACATGACGGCTATGCAGGACATGTGGCTGTACAGCTACTGTCACATGTACACGAGCAATGCCCCCCTACCTACATCACGTGGTACTACCTGTGGGGTATGTGCGTCTGCATCCATGCTATGGCCATAGATGACAACTGTACATCAATATGTGCAACATACCTCATTGGGGGTTGTCATGTGCACATGTTCAACGTGTCAACGCATTGTTTGTGTCTGTTGGACGGTCATTGTTGTGCATGGTTTACATGGCTGCCATAGCGTACTGTGTGTGATTCCAGGTACTTCATTGGGCTACCAGCATTGTACATTTCCACAGCACATTCCGGCCATGATGTAGCCATCCTAGATGACAGTGGGAGGTGTTCCGCCATGTGCACATATGTCACACAGTACGAGGGTGACTGACACACATTCTCAGGACAGGGTTCTGACTGCTGTGGATGTGTGTGATGGTGTTGACGACCATGACTGCGCCAGATGGTGTCATCTGGATGTGTAACATTCACAACACACACCTACCTTCACATAGCAACACATCATCCACAACAATGGACATTCCTGCATGAACACTGTGTGTGGTATGTCTGTATGACCACTGCATGTACCACTGGTAGCCACCAGCATGGCTGCCTACAACAGCAGTATGTATCCTGTGTGAACATGGGTTACGCCTGTCACAACACACCTGTGTCAGATGGCCCTGTGGTGGGTCACAGTGCAGTTCCACACATCATGTAACAGTATACATCGTGCACCAGTATGTTGCGGACATGTGAACGGCTGTGCTACTCAACATATGCATGCATGACACATCACCTGGTACACCGTGTCTGTCTTGCCACCTGCTATTGTGACCACCCTGTGATGACATTGTACAGGCCACATGGACTGGGACATGTGATGGCTCAATGGTGAATTAACCCTCCAGGTGTGTGTCTAGCCAGGTGTACAGTAGCCAGTGGTCTGCACACAGGGATACTGTACATTGGCCTACTCTGTCACTGGGACTGTTGACTATGGTCATACTGTACTTATGCAGGCATGTGGTGTTTGTCCAGTCTGACAGTCGTGGTCAACCACACTACTGTGGCACACATGACCTGCGGACATCTGCCTAAGGTGTGCAGCCCACATGTACATCTTCACATGCTATGCTGCCTGTGCAGCAGTGTCACATGTCTGTCTCCGGCAGGGCTGTCACAGGCAGGCACGGCATGCAGTGATGTGTGACAATGCTTGCACCCTCCACTGTGCTGTACACAAGCACTGCACACACAGTACGGCACGCATGTCATTTATCTGCAGTGCCTGGGACCTGCCTCCATGCCCTACACAGCACACCTGCCAGTCCAGATTGTACACAGATCATACCTCCCAGGCACATACCTGGACTGCAACACACACGGGTGGGTGGTTCCCACACCACACAGTGATTTACACACATACTGTATATTCCCGGGACACATTGCATCATAGGTAATCCATGTTCAGATACCCATGTTCGTGACCACTACACACATTGTGACACGCGACGGTGAATACACTGTACACCACAGGTTACATGCTGGCCGTGTTGTCATACTGTACATTGCACCTCGGACAGTTGCTACTGCCATGTGCTGACAGCAACACGCACTTCCCTAGTATGGACTCCCATGTACCCACACATGCTTGGCCATGCACTACACATAGCTGGGTGACACATTACACGACACATACCATACCTACACTGCCCTCGGCATGCACCATACCTCCATGTGTCTGTGTGCTATACCTACAGACATCCCCCCTCTGTTTGCTGAACATCCATGCTTCGCAGCCCTGCTAGCCATGCCCTAGACACACGACCATCGCAGCATGCATGGTACATGCGCTCTACAGCCGGTACTACCGACGTCCGCTGACAGAGGTAGTTAATGGCATGGCACCCCGGCAGATGGACAGTATACGTGACTATGCCGACACATATCACAGTGCACTTCCGCTACATTTACGCACTGGTAGGGACCATGCTATTCCACACAGAGACATGGTGGTACTGGCCTTTTCACAGACGCCACAGTGGTATTCCTGTTCCATGCACATGTGCTGTATGGGCACATGTGCAGGCTGTTGCACGGTAGTTATGTTCACATGTGTGTGTGCCACTTGACAGTCATGGTGGGTCCTCATGGTGCATCACATACTCCACAGCTAGCTACCTACACATGACTGCCATACATTGCAGTGTGGGCCCTCACGCAGTGTGGTGGTATGTCTCTGTTGTTTGGCTACATCCACATTCAATGCAGCATACAACACTCATCCAGGCATTGCCAACACAGATGTTGCTGGCATCATGCCTGCCAATGGGGTACCTACCAACAATACACACTCTCACTCACTACAGGGTTCCAATCCATAGCTGGACATTGCATTGCCCCTGTGGACACATACATGGTACCGCCATGCACACGTTATGTCCTAGGACACGGTCCCAATGTCACCTCCGATCTCCGTGGTTGTTATATCCCGCCAGCCTGGCTGTTATATGTCTCTGCAGCAGCACACTGAATTGACTGCTAGCCCGTTCATGGACGTTGTGTACCTTGACCACCACACTACCACATCTATCACACTACACATGGGTGGTACTGCATTGCACGTATGGGGCTGCATTTGTACACCCATGACTGGGCCATTCAGTATGGCACTGGGCCACATCCTCACATACATGCTTCACACACTCATTGACGACCTCCATGCCTTTACTGGCACCCTTGTTGGGCTTCTGTGTGCCACAGCACACCACATCCACATGCTGGCCACCTGTCATACCATTGCATGGGTGGTTGGTGTGGTACAGAGGGTAACAAATCAGACATTATCCCCTCATTGCCCTTCAGCGCCATTCCACATTCTGGTATTGCCAATGTACACATCCACCATCACATCGTACCCTATGTCTCAGGATGTTACGCCATGTGACTCCTGTACAGGTCACACAGTAGTGCAGGCATATCATGCTACCTACAACATGTCAGGTACATGTGACATTGCACAGTCCTCAGTCATGTGGCCCCTCATGTTCACTATTTGCTTACATACACTACATGCTGTCACAGAGTACTGTCCATGCCTACATATACCACATCTACATACCTGGCAGCATTCTAGCTCAACCTACTCATACTGCTAACAACCATACAGGTGTCGGTGTGGCAGATATATCATGTAGATGTCATTGCGTGAGATACATCACACATAGTGCATACACATCACCTTTGCATAGTGACAGTCATGCACTGGGTATCACATGGATACTGTCCCTATACATGCATATCACATTGTACATGGTTGCTGTACACACACATGCCCCACATGGTGCTGTGGTTGCCATATTCCATGTGGGTACACATCTGCAGGGCCACACATTTCTGGACTGTATGTCTTGCTGGTACATTGGGTGCCCTTGTACCTGTGCCATACACACATGTACACGCGGGCAGTGTTACAATAACACATGTGTGGTGTACCTTACACAACGGATACAACTTTACATGTCACAGTATAGTCATGCCGTGATGTATACCCGGCTCAGACAGTTTACATATGCAAATGACAGTCGTGGAACACATCTGTACTCACCTGCATACCACTTACACAGGGGTGTCATCTACTCTGCCATGGGCCATGTTCTCCGCATTACTGATGCATGTAGTACTCCTACATGGCGTTTGCAGTGGGCAGGGTGAATGGAGCACGCCTGCATGTGTGCACACATGCCACATTGCTCAGCCTGGGCGTCTGTGTGACCTCCGCAGACTGGACACACACCGTGCTGTGGGACATAGGTCCTGTGCACATCCCACAGGGACACACTGTGGCACTGGTCATGTGATAGCTCCCTTGCTGGTAGGGTGACACATACCCATGGTACCACCACAGTGGAAGTACTGTGTAGACATACAGTTGACATCCACCTCTGCTGTTCAGTGGACACTACCATGGGGGGGTGACACTACTGTGTACATTGCACATGTGTTTACACACGGCCCTGCCGGACGTCATTGTTGCACACATTGCACCTGCTACAGATCGTTTGGACATGGTTACTTGCTGTTCCCTCCATTTCGGGTACCTATTCTGCTACTACTCTGTCCCATATGTGCAGGCCATACATATCCTGTTTATGTACATAACATTAGGCCATCCCTCCATCATGCATGCTATGCCTGTGATACTGTGTATGATTTCTGAACATATCCATCATGACAGCTTTGCATTACACATACTTGACATAGTCACCCCTACTGCGAGGCATACGTGCACGTCGTGTGCACATTCCGTATGACATCGACGGTATATGCCTATACACATGTGTGCTGTGACACTATACATACATGTCCTATCCCCTGCTGTGGCACTTCATTGTTGGACATCCACTGCCAGCATCAGCGTGGGTGGTGGCATTGTTCTGTGTTTGAAATCCCTATGGCGGCCCTTGAGTTATCCCGGCTGTGTACATGTTGTCCCACTGCTGTGCACACGTTGTCCACAGTCGTTGGTATGCTCCGCGGATTAGCACTACATAACCACCTTTCACCACTCTCTGCCTGATGGACAGGTATCTTTACTTACACACACCGTTCACATACAGTGCAGATTCGTCATACGTATCATGCGTTAGACACCAGTACATCTCGTGGGTTCGGCATACCTTTCCTGTCTTTTGTTCCAGATTCTCGCTAGTTGCTTGATACACGTTTGTGTTCTCTTCAATGTCTGTTCGGTATGAACATACGGTTTGAATATCCAGGGAGTCTTCCTTATATCCGTCGTCACCTGCGGCATGTGGGTTCATCACGCCAATAGCTGTTCCTCGGTGTGTACTTATGCGCATATCACCGGTGCACCTCCTCCATTCATACGTTACGCGTCGGAACTAGGCCATGGTTCATTCCTCGTGTGGGCGTTGGTTATTTGCACTACCTTCGTGGGGATGGTATGTATTGTATTATGTTTGTGTGACTGCATCCGCTATGTGTGGTGTCAGGTACATTTCGCTGTGGTGTTAGCCGTGGATTGTGTGTGTTGGGTATGGTATTTTGTTCGACATGTGGGTGTCCGTGTCCTGGCGGCGTCTGTCGATGGCGTTGTGCATTCGGATGTGTAACATAGCTGTTATATTCCTGTACACAACGGATGCAGGGATGCATCCGCTGCTGCTAGTGTTTCCCACGCGGGTTGTTGCGGGTATGCCGCTGTCATTGACTGCCTGTATGTTTTTGCTACGATTTTGGCTGGTATCCCTTTGATATGTGCGATGGGGTGTATCTGCGGCTGTGGGTGACGGGTACGGGGTGTGGGCCTTGCATTTATACATACACGGTATGCTTGTGTGTGTGCTCCATCCCTGCTTGGGGAGCTGCAGGTTACCTGTCTGTTGTTCTGGGAGTGTTTGTTTTGTTGATGTCGTGTGGTGTCGGTATCGCCTGCATGTGTGCTTCCTGCATGTATTCCTCCTTCACATCGGTTATATATCTGCGGATGTTCATACGTGCCTACTATCCCTTGGCATTTTGTCACGGATAGTTACGGTGACTGTGGTCCTGTACTTGGGACGGCCTGTATGCTACTGGTTGCCTCCTATTTGGGTGGCACTTGCTTACTTAACAGTCGTGGAACACACAGCGGTATTTACGGACGGTACGTGGCCACGATCAGTGCCGGATAGCACATGCGATTTTCACGTACATGACTGATGCTGTGTAACGTTGCCGACGTATCGTGTTGAGTCTACCATATCGCCGCCATACATACGGTCATGGTTTGTACATGCGTCCTTTGCATCTCCTGTTGGCTATGGTCCTGTGGTACATTCTGGGACATTTCCGCTTTGCATCGTTTTACGTCGCCACGCACCTAGCCACTGAGGAGCTCTCAGTACTACTTTGTGGGTACTGCTGTACATACGCCTGTGGTTCCTATACTGTATGCCTACGCATGTTATTCCACTCCGCCTGTAACATGTCACCTACATACACATTTTACAGTGGCACACACATTACACACACACAGCGGAACACACGACACCCTCACCTCACACATACACATACTGCCGCTTTCGCAGCGACGGTTGCACACAATACCTACGTTGACCGCATCCGCGGCGGTGTGTACCTCCGCACTCATATCCTAAGAATATGACACGACATGTCCTGTTACTGTACCGTGGCCTGGCGATCATCCCGACCCGCGGATATGCATTGATGCAGGTTGACATTTCCATGGCTGGCGTTCCCTGCTCTGCCCACCCTCCCGGATAGTCGGGTTGTCGTTCACTATGTTTACTATGTGGAGATTTCGCATCTTACTTCTCTGTAACCTTGCATCCCTGGGATTCCCTATTTAACCTGTTGTACTTTATATCTGTGTATGTGTACATATATTTCTACATGTGTAATGATATCTATCTCCATATCTGTGTATGCACATATGTACATATGTAGTCGACTTGCGCCGAACGTGGCAGCATACGCCACGCATCTGCTGTAGGACCGGCGTGCGGTTGAGGTGTTGGCGCTCCATGCCCGCTGGCTATTGGGTGTGCAGTGTTTGGGTGCTGCCTATGTTGGAGTCACACATAGGACCGCCCATACGGTACACATTACAGGTGGACATGTTTGTGTGGCGTCCATTTCACTGTGTGTGCAGGTAGGGAGGTGTCAGTCCATGGGGCCTACGCTGTCAGAGTATGTGCTATATTTCCTCTTTGCCAAGGCATAGGCATATTGGGCACGCCTCCGCCTACCTACTGGGGCTGGCACAGTGTGTTCTTGGCGCTGAACGCTCTGTGCCTGTGCTTGCCTTGGCAGTTGTGGCGGGCTTGGTGGCCCTACACCATTATGTCCCTGCAGCAGCTGTTTCCGCAGGATCATATTATGTAGCATAGCACATACTATGAATATGTGGGCACATGTGCCTGGAGAGTACTGCAAGGCTCCACCGGATGTATCCAAGCACCGGAACCGTGATTTCAACATCCCAAACACACGCCTATGATTATTCTGTTTGTGCGTGTGCCTTATTATGGCGTTCTTGCATGTGTGTGTGCATTTCTGATGGGTGTCATCATCCACGGCTCCAGTGTATAGCCAGCATCCCCCACAAGGTGACCTTGTGTGATGTCCCCCCTGGCGAATACCTGATACAGCTGTGAGGCATGCCAGATATGGGAGTCGGGTAGCTTCCAGGGCTGCCAGCACACACATCCATGATAATGCCCTGCGCATTGCACACGACCTGGCAATTGATGGAGGGGAATCCCTTGCGGTTTATGTAGCGTCTACCCTGCTCCCGGGTGGTGACTTGATTTCTATGTGCGTACAGTCTATCGCACCCAGTACCTCCGGGTATTGTGCCACACGGTGGAAGTGGCGCATATTGCTAGCCAACTCCTCCTGAGATCTGGGGAAATTTATATACTCATGGGCATGTCGTAACATGGCATCCAGGAACTGGTGTAGTACCCTGATGCTGATGCCTGTGAGATGCCCATTATATCCCTGGTTGGCCTTTGAAAGATACCTGTAGCCAGTATTCGCAAGCTTACACATACCTTTGTGTCCACTGGGATGGGCTCCCCTCTGTTGTCTCTTGTTCTCAGACGTGGCCGGCACAGCTCCACTATTTGCTGTAACGTGTCCCTGTCCACCCTGTAGCGCTCTACTATCTCCAGGTCTTGCAGCCCCTGGTAGGTCACCCTTGGTCTGAACACTCTCCTTCTCCTCTGAGGCCTAAGGTAGTTGTCGGCACCCTCCTCCGCAACTCCGTCTGTCTCTGACACATACCGATGCATCACGGCCACGGCGGCACCCAACATATACATGTTAAAAGTTCTCCGTGTGTTTACACCCTACGATGCGACGTTTGGGAAATCGCGCTGTGTGTTGTGTGCATTCACACTTTATACTGTTGTGCTGTACACCCGGTGATGTCATTGGGTGTGTCGGTGCGGCCGTATCTGTGGATTATCTTCCGTGTTTTATCATAACTGCAACGCTGTTGCCTTTGGTGTTACATTACACTTGCCTGCATTAGCTTAGCTTTGCATCTTACCTTACTGTTTCTGCATGTTGCACCTACTATTGCCTGGAGTGCATCCTGCAGGCACATGGCATATGATGCATTTTGTCTGCCGCCGCCGTAATGCTACCTCTGTACTTGGCTGTGCTATTTCGGTTCTTTGCTCTTTGCATTTCTGCTACATCCCCTACTGTCTTTGCATTCCTATGCCTCCCCTTTCCCGCTTTTATGGAGTCTGCATGCAGAGTTGTCAGCTGCCGCCGTTTGCCCTTCCTGGATTGATTGGTGTTGATTGCTCATTACGACTCCAATTACACTGCTTCCGCATTTCCTCATATTCTCCGCATTACCTTCCTATATCCGTGGTTGTTGACGGGGAGGCCGTCACATGACTGGGTTGGGGAACGAGTCATCCTCGTGCACATGCATCTGTGCGCATTATGTACTCTCAGCGCATCTGTTTCCTCACACGCCGGTCCTGCTGCTGTGATGTGCATTGTACAGCCCATGTTTGCTGGCCTCCAATGTGCTTCCTCCTACAGTGGCACACCCCTCTGCGATTGACATGTATTCCGTGTAGGCCACTCCTCGGTGTATTACCGCTGCGCCATTTGCTCCAGCCTTACACCGGCGGAGGTTTTGCGATTCAGTATTATCTGCCTCAGTTGCATGGCATTGACTGCTAATACATGGTTACGGGGCGGAATACTGCCGCCACTCCTTGGCAACCCTTGCGCTGGGGTTGAGGCTTTCCATACATACTATGGTGTGTGGTGGCTGTGCAGCTGATGTGTATTATACTGCTCTTTTAGGACATTGTCATATTATTTCATTGTTTTGCACCTTCTGTGCACATGTCCGGGGGTTCTGCTGTGGTTACCGCGGACATACCATTTATGTCATTATTTACATTTTGTGCATGTTTTCTTTGGACATTCTCGGTGCCTTTCGCCATTGGCATGTTGCACCTGTATGATACCTGATGTTGACAGCCTTCCGTTACTCCTTGGTCATGTTTGGGTAAATGTAAACCGTTTTTTTTGGTTTACATTGCCGTGCCCTTATGCTACGCCTGCGCCACTTCGTGGATCGCTATTTGCCTTCATTTGCATGGTGCAACACCGCACACAGTGTGTTTAGCATACCTACGCCGGGCGGCGAGGTCCGGCGCATGCCGGTAGTGCACGTGGGATTGGTTCGTACCTGAATCGCTCGGTGGCCATATTTGGCGTTATAACGCCAACGCTATGCGGGCGCCTGGCGCAAGGTTCATGAATCCCGGGGAACATCTAATCATTTTATTTTCCTAAAGCTGTGAAAGATATGGCCACCATTCCATTATTCAAATTGATAACACGGTGTCAGAGATGGTGCCACAAATACCAGAGTAAAATAATGTGAGATTTCACAGAACAAACAGTGCCAAAAAGCCACAAATTGTAATGCAGAAAATAGACTGAATGATGCTTAAAGCATGTTTTCTTTTTATATGGTACTCACGGAGGCAGATTAAAGGAAATGCACTTATTCACGAGTGAAGCTTGAGAATTATATTGAGTTGTCTTTTAAGTTATGGTTCAGGGACATTAATGATGGTGAAGGGAGCTTCAAGCTCAGAAGAGGGCAGGGCAGGTGATATAGGATAAACATGAATAAACCAAAGTGGTAAGCATATGATTTTAAATGGAACGGTAAGGGCTTCTGATATTGACTCATAAAATGTATATGAAACAAAAATATGTAATGCAATAAGGGATGATACACATAAGGAATATAGGGAGGGCACATTCTGTATCAGAATAGTGTAGCTGGGAGCTCCATCCCATTAAGAAAAGACTTGGGAGCAGCAGTGTCACCATAACCATAAATGGCTGCAATAACTTCTTGGTTCCTAATAAAGTACGTCATATTTAGGAGCAGCAGTGTCACCATAACCATAATTGTTGCCTCGCAGCAAGAGGTTCTCCCGTTCGATTCTCGGCTTGGGTTGGGAGTGCCTTCTGTGTGGAGTCTGCATGTCCTCCCTGCGGTCGAGTGGGCATTCAAAAGACATGCGTTGAATGGGTGTGCCTTCGTTGAAGGTTGGGCATCGGGCTGGCAACTTGACACCATAAAAAACAACTGCCAGTCATTAGCGGACCGGAGTTCCGCTGTGGTGACCCCTAACCGGGAAAAAGCCGAAAGACAAACAATGTCACCATAACCATAAATGGGTGCAATAACTTCTTGGTTCCTAATAAAGTACATCATATTTAGGATGCATCCCTTGGAAACACTCTGGATGGCATGAAAGACAAGAAAGATGACTTTTGTTTTGTGCATTTTACATGTATTTCCAGTATGTTTTGCACATTTTCTCAAGAAACAAACCACTTTAACCCATCAACTAACCATGACTGAGGACATAAAATTATTCTGATAAGCTATACATGCAGATAAATAAAAAAATATTATTATTAAGCTTTACCACATTAAAACTAAAAAGTAATATTTATTTATTTATTGATTTATTGACATTTGTTTACTGGGAAAGTCTGACTGGGCACGTGCTCTTTTTCGGTGAAGACCCAGGGAAAAAACTCCCAAGGTATCATATTTAATGCAATTAATATTTGCAATAACGCATTTTATAATGCAGCTTCAGTGAATGCATAGCATAATAGTCAATATAATAAAATTTGTATTAATATTTACAAATATTAAATTTACAAGCCCTGTACTGAGACTTTACAGAAAAAAGGGTGGTGTATAAGATAGGTAGGAGTCATTTAAAAAAATACAACAGAGTGAGGTATTAGAGGAGCTAAGCAAATCTGAGTGTTAACAGAGAAGTAGTGATGGAATAGTAATTTAGTTGTGCTAATTAGAAGTAGGTATTGTAGTTTATGAAGTACAATAAATTAAGGTTTTAGAAGGGAATACTCAGATTAAGTGATTTAGTGCTTTAAAGGGTGGTATAAGAAGGACAAAGCCAGGAGAGAAAGTTTAATAGTTAAGTGATAAACTGTGACTAAGAGTGCTTCTTAGTAGGATCATCATGCCTCAGTTTGCATTTAAGGCAGGAAGACAAGTTAAGTTCCTACCACACTATGGTGTCATATTGTTCTGTTGTACAACAAATCCTAGTTATGCACTGGATAAAATAAAACAGAAGTGCATGTATTATGTTTAGCTGTTGCAAGATATTGGCATAATTATGCAGCACCTGATTGCTCCATCACATGCATCCAACCAATCTATTTGTTCCGTGGGTGTTGGAACGGGGTTTCTTCAGGCTATATGAGAGTCATACAACCCATACATTCCTGCCTGGGGAAACCCTATTGACCAATCCATTCCCCTAGTGATGAAAGCTGAATGACAGGGAGTGAATCAGATGGCTGGTGCATGTAAATGACATACCACAGGCTGCCTGTAGACTTGCAGTGGCTGCATGGCTGGAGGGAGGAAATATGCATGCTGCTACACTCACTTCCTGTTCCACATTTTAAGCAAAGACATCCCTGCCTGATGCAGTGCAAGCCAACATGGCCACTACATGTAAGTGAAACACTTAGCCACCACTAGGTGTCACCAGTGCTTACAGACCTAGCAGTCCCCCTTCCCACTAATGATGGATGAGCTGGCATCAGCCTATAAATGCCCTGTCCTGCCAATTCACTCAGGCTCCTGTGCCGCTAAATAAACATGCCATCTGAGTGTAGTCAGGGCTTCATCTCCCTATGCCATGGGGTCAGGTGAGCAGTTCTTTTTGATCTTCCTGTTGTCTAGCACATGAGTATTGCACTTACATTATCACTACCTCTGAATTACATAGTGATGCATTAGATGAAGCAGAGTACCTTACACAACAAAAAAGAAGCAATATCCTCTGATACAGCACAGTATGAAATGTATTATTCTTATTTTATTCAGTGGATTCGGTGGTTTGAATACAGCCAGCTTTGGTGGAGAAGAGGGTGTAGGAGCAAACTACATAGGAAAGAATGGGAATTGTGGGAATGATACATACAAGGGAGGAATATGATTTAAAAGGCACCAGGACTTAAATGAGCTATGTAATGTTTGACTGAAAAAGATTGGGTAGATTATGTGATGTATAATGTTTGCAACTGGGAGTTTGTCAGTATGGCTTGTGATGTAAAATGCTTGCAACTAGTATTGTGTTGGTGTGGTTTGTTTTTAATTATATAAATCTATGATTGCCTGTGTAAGTGATGGTTTAACAAATATGTTTATTGTTTAAAAAAGGCAGGAATTAAATAATTTATGTAATGTTGCTTAGTTTATATGCTATATAGCAATATATGTGAAGTATAATGTTTGATGTGAAGTTGTTCTATCTCGCCGTTCATTGCAAAACTCAAGGATTTCAAGTAGCTCGAGGCCAAGTCCCTTTCCCATGATGCACCCTGAGTTACCCCAGATCTAGTTTGCCGCTGCAACTGATCGGAGGTTCTTGATAGCTTGGGCCAGTAAACTTTAAATACTTTACTATTTTTTCAAATATTGTTAGTTGTTTCACTATAGTAGATAGATTTTTAGGTTAGATAACCTCTTAAAGCTTTTCTATAGAGTTCCCTTCCCTGTGTGTTGTTTCTTAGCTTTATATTTGGCCTCATTTTTCTGATAGGCCTATTTAAAGTTTCTAACAAAAAATATTGCTTTTTCAGTCACCTTTGTCATTTTTTCTTATTAGCATAGTATAGTGTGATTAATTAGTGAATAGTAACTGTTTAGTCAGTGACCTTTTGTCACATTTTTTCTGCAGCATAGTATTTCATTAGAGTTTACTAGTTGTTAAAAGTATCTGTTTAATTATATTGTGCGTGTTTGCTTGTTAGCCTTAATGTTAGGCTTGTGTGCTTATCTTTTGCCTGTTTTTTATTAGAAGGCTTTTGAATAGTTAGTTAGCCTTAGTTTAAAGGCTTCTGCGTGTGTGTGTGTGTGTGTGTGTGTGCTGATAGTTAGCCTGGTTTTTATTAGAAGGCTAAATTTTTCTTGCTGTTGTAGGGTGTGTCCACTTCTGTCATGGCTGATGACAAGGACAAACACCCTAAGTCAGGGTTTAAAAAATGCCCTAAATGTTGGCAGAAGATGTCAGTTACAGACTGCCATGTGAATTGTGTATACTGCTTGGGTGCCTTGCACTTACAAGAGACATGTGCTATATGTCATTCCTTTTCCTCTAGAGTTCTCCAAGAGAGAAAAGGAAGCTTATTGATAGGGGTTTGTTGAATCCTTCCTTTCAGGAGACTTTGATTGACCAGGATGGATCTAGTAAGTCCTCAAAGTCCTCCAAGAGAATCAAAAGAATCAAGAGAATCAAAAAAATCTAAAGAGCCTGTGACATTGGCTCCACAGGTCTCAGAGCCGACTGTCTTTTCTTTTCAGAGCCAGTCCCTGGTTTTGTATCCGAAACTCCTAGATCGCCTATTCTCCAGTCGGTACCAACAATCCGGTCATCTCAATTTTCTGTGAGCCTATCTGATTTGAATGTGGATTGGGTGGTGCAGAAGTTTTTACAGGCACTGGCCTTTGCCAAATTAATGGCTCTGACTGAGGCGGCTTCAGAACCGAAGACCCTTGTGCCAGTTTCATCTATTCCTCCTCCGAGCCATATGGGTCCTTCAGAGCCAGAGGCGTCAGACCTGCTGATTGCGGAGCCTTCAGAGCCAACACCTGCTCAAGTGTCTTCAGCTCCATTCACTCTGACATCCTCGGCACCGATCGAGGACTCTAGGAGCTGACACTCTCTGGTCTGGTCCGGGGAGGATAGTCAAACCGACTTGTCAGTTCCAACTTTGCCTCTTGGGGTTTCGGCTCAGATGAGCTCAGCTCCTACCTTGGGCTCAGACCCCACTGTCCCAGTGCTGGGGGTATCGACGGTTTCCTCAGATCCGTCGGTCCCTTCGCATCAGAGCAGAGGTGCCTTCGAAGCCATGAGGAGAGTTATGCCTCCCAAGACATCCTCAACTTCGGGTCTGGCTTCTTCATCCCCTAAAGCACCTGTGTCTGCTTCTGCCTCACAGATCCTTGCTAAGCGCAGAGACCCAGAGCCTCAGGAAGCCCCATTGGGTGGCCCGTGCTCTTCCGAGACCTCCCCAGAAGCTCCCACTGATGAGGTTCCCAGGAGGAGAGTGTGTAAGAGGAAACACTTGGATTCCCCTCAGGAGTCATTAACATCTGACACTGACTTGGATGAATCAGAAGGGTCCCCACGGTCCCTCTCTGAGGATATCTCATTTGCTGAGATAGTGGAAATCCTTAGGCAGAGGGGTGACTGGCAGTCCATCAACCCTACTGAGGATGAGTCGGTCCTCCTGAAGGCTTTTGGGTCTCAGCCCTTCACCTCTTGGGTGTCTCCGCCCTTTGATGAGCTGATGCTGCTGGTCTCACGAAGGGCGTGGGGGTCTCCGGATACTATGGAGCCTGTCCCTAGGAGGCCTAATAAGTTCATTTCTGCCCCCTAGATAAATCTGTCTTGACAAAAGGTGTGCCAGTTGATGCCATGGTGGTGGCGGCAGCCATCAAAAAGGAAATGTCTGAAACTTCCTTGTCTATCCATCCTCCTAACAGAGACTCCAGGATCATGGATAGATATGGGAAGTGCACATTTAGTTCAGTGACTTTTGCTCTTCGTTTGCTTAACTATTTAACCCATTTTACCAGACTACAAAGAGATCTCCTTAAAGAGCTGGGAGATACTCTTCAGGGTACAGTAGCTGCAGGAGCTACAGACAAAGTTGCCGCCCAGCTTGTTACCCTCAATTCTGTTGTGAATTTGTCTATGTGCCTCATTTCATATGCAGCTGATGGAACGAGTAGGGCAGCAGGTACAGGAATTGCTCTTAGGAGACACTCCTGGATGCGCTTATATTCCTTCGTGGAGCCCTTCAAGTCCTCCTTCGTGAATACGCCCTTTGATGGCTTGTCTCTTTTCGGGCCTAAAGTCAAGGAAACCTTAACTAGGTGTGAGCAGGACAGAAAGACTCTGTCTGCCATCGGGGGGGGTCCATTTTTTCACCCCTACCAGACCATACCCCAAGGGTCAAAGGGGAGGGAAAATGTGGTCCCTAAAAGCCCAAGGAGCCTTTCAGGACACATGTGGTGAACCCCACTCCAGGGGCAGAGGAGGGGGCAATAACAGAAGACACCGCCCTTGTGGCAGAGGGGATCCGTAACACCAGGGTGACAGAGATCACTTCTTTGGGAAGCCCTATCAGCTCTCATGAAAGGATGCCTGACTGTCCTGCTCTGGAGGCAGTCGGGGGTTGATTATCTTTGTACCCAGACACCTGGCTCAAAATAACAAACGACAACTAGGTAGAAAGTATCATTTCCAGAGGATACTTCATCCCTTTTGCCATACCCTCTCCACCGTCAAGGAAAATCCCGGACGTTCCACCCAGTTACAGGGAACAAGCAACAGTAGAGGTCCAGATGTTGCTAAGAAAAAGAGTAATCCAACCAGTCCCAGCAGACCAGACAGGATCCGGAACTTACTCAAAATTCTTTTTAGTTCCAAAAAAGACAGGGGAATGGAGATCTATATTGGACCTCAGCAGACTAAACAAATCTGTAAAGAAAGAGAAGATGTTAAGTTGTCTGTCTCGCCTTCATTCTTGCTGGTTGGGTTCAGAGCTGATCCTCAGCTCCGACTCGGCCATCTACTAAAGCTCGAGATAGCTCGAGAGCTATTTACTGTCTCGAGGCCTCTCCATATCCCACAATGCTTGGCGCTAGATACCTAGATCTTGTTTGCCGCTTCAGCTACGAGGTTGCGTTTTTACTGGCTCAGGTCGTATTAATCTTTTTTTGGTCTTATTAGCTTAAAATTTACCTTTGTATTTTCTTATATATAGGTAGTCTTTCCCTTTTAGTATAATTAGACTGTGTATCCCCTAGTTTGTCCCACTCAGGAAACTCGTTTTTTGTTAGAGAGTTTCTACCCTTCCCCCCCTTGTTTCTTCTCCTTAGTGGCTAACCTAATAGGAGTAGTGTTTAGCCTTGTAATATTTGTATATATATTTATTAGTGGATAGTTTTTGTTGTTATTAAGTGTGGTGTGATAGTTTTTCTTGTTATTATTGTTAGTTTAACTAGTGTGGGTGTGTGACTGCTCCTGTGTGCCTTGTTTAAGCACTAGTTTAATATTCTCTCTTTGGTATCCCCTTGCCAGTATGTCCAAGGATACCAAAGTTTCAGGCTTCAAGAAGTGTGACTCATGCTGTCAGAAGATGTCTCTGACAGACAGTCACACTTCTTGTGTTTATTGCTTGGGTTCCCTACACCTGCAGGACTCCTGCTTGGTCTGTCACGCTTTCATCCCGAGAGTCCTGCAGGAGCGTAGGAACAAGCTTATTTTGAGAGGCTTACTTAAGCCAGAGGAATCCCCGGCGAAGCCTCAGTCGGGGAAATCCTTAAAGCCCGCCAAGCCGTCGGCTCCCATTTCGGAGCTGTCGCCGGGCGGAGCATCTGCCTCCTCTTCGGTTCCGGCTGGAACTGACATCTCTGGACCTCAATCGGCTCCTGCTTTAGTGTCGGAACCGTCTTTGGGCCAAAAACGTTCTAGGTCCCCTTCCCTAGAATTGGTTCGTTCAGCTCCAAGGTCACCATTGCTTCAGTCTGAACGAAGCCATAGGTCCCACTCCTCTCTGTCCTCCAGGCTATCCGATCATGACTTGGAGAGGGTGGTCAGTAGACTCCTTAAATCGCAGGCCCTGGTCAAAATGTTAACCAGCCCTTCTCAACAGACTGTGGCTGTCCCTGTGTCTTCAGCAGTTCCTCCTCTGACTCCCCCTTTGTGTTCGGAGCCGGAGCTGGTTGGGGCTCGAATCTTGGAAACGTTGGAGCCGATACCACACATTTCGGCTCCTTCGTCAGCTCCGATCTCTTCATTGGTTCCTTCTTTGGAGGGATCCGGGCGCCGAGACTCCCTCATCAGCTCCGAGAGGGAGAGTGGCATCGGACCGTTGTCCAACCCTGTTCTCCCTCTCGGGGCTTCGGTGCAGGTGAGCTCGGCTCCAACATCGGCCTCGGAGCCGTCCCTCTTGGTGCCGGGAGGGGTTCACGTCTTTTCGGAGTGGAGACCTTCTGCACTGCCTGATAGGGGTGCCTTCGAGGTCATGAGGAGCGTGCTGACTCCTGGGTCGACTCCTCGATCGGCCCTGTCGGCTCCTCCCACCATGGTGCCTGCATCGGTCTCTGCCCAACCTCCTGACCCCAAGCGTGGAGAACAGACGCTCCAGGTCACCGCATTGGGCATATCTTCCTCTTCCGATGCCTCCCCTGATCATTCAGAGGAGCCCCCTCGGAAGAGAACATGTAAGAGGAAACATGTCGACTCCCCCCGAGTCAGTCACGTCTGATACCGACTTGGAGGATTTGGAAGGGTCCCCAAGATCCCCCTCTGAGGATGTCTCTTTCAGACATCCTAGAGACCCTTAAGCAGAGGAGGAACTGGACTGCCCTTAACCCTTCCGAGGACGAGTCGGTATACCTGGATGCATTTGGTTCTCGCCCTTCCACCTCCTGGGTGTCGCCACCCTTCGACCTGCTGATGGAAGTAGTGGCTGGAAGGGCGTGGTCAGCCCCGGACACAGTGGAACCAACTCCCCGCAGGCCCACTAAGTTCATTACAGCCCCACCCAACAAACAATTTTTGACAGAAGGTGTCCCCGTTGATGCCATGGTGGTTGCAGCAGCCACGAAGAAGGAGTTGGCTGATCCTTCAGTGCCTGTCCATTCACCTAATAAAGAGTCTAGGACAATGGACAGGTTCAGGAAGCGGATGTTTTCCTCAGCGACATTTTCCATGCGGTCGCTGAATTACCTGTGCCACTTCACCCGCCTTCAAAGGGATCTTCTCAAGGAACCAGGTGATACCCTTCAGGATCCATCAGCTGCGGGGGCTCAAGATAAGATTAACTCCCAGCTGGCGACCCTTAACTCATCGTCAACTCCTCCATGCGGCTTATTTCTTATGCAGCCGATGGGGTGAGTAGGGCCGCAGGTACAGGCGTGGCTTTGAGAAGACATGCCTGGATGTGGTTATGTAACTTTGCTGACCCCTTTAAGGCGTCATTCACCAATACCCCCTTCGATGGTTCAGCTTTGTTTGGACCACAGGTGAAGGATACCCTTACCAGGTGTGAGCAGGAAGGCAAGACTCTCTCTGCTGTGGGAGTCCATTTTTCTACTCCCTCTAGACCATACCCTAAAGGTCAGAAGATTGGGAAAATGTGGTTTCGGAAACCCCAGGGAGTCGTGCCTGACAAACATGGTGAGTTTCTCTCCAGGGGCAGGGGAGGGAACAATAATAAACGCCGCCCGAGGGGCAGTGGGGGTCCGCAGAATCAGGGTAGCAGAGAATCTTTCTCTGACAAAGCTTTTCAGCACCCCTGAGGGGCTGCCTGACTGTCCACCTTCGGAGGCAGTCGGGGGAAGATTGTCACTGTACCCAGAAGCCTGGCAACTCCTCACAGAAGACCAATGGGTACGGTCTATCATATCCGAGGGTTACAAAATCCCCTTTGTCCACACCCCTGTACAAATAACCAAGTCCCTTCCAGATGTTCCAACCGGTCTAAGGGAACAAGCAGTGCCAGAAATTTCAAAACTGCTAGAAAAATGGGCCATCCAGCCAGTCCCAGCAGATCAACAAGGATCCAGAATTTACTCCAAGTTCATTTTGGTACCAAAAAAGACAGGGGACTGGAGCCCCATTTTGGATCTCAGCAGGTTAAACAAATCTGTTCAAAGAAAGAAGTTCCGGATGATCACGCTTCAGTCCATTCTACCCTTTTTGGGTCAGGACAATTGGATGTGCTCCATAAACCTTCAGGATGTGTACTACCATATCAAAATGGACAGGCGCTCCAGAAGGTTTCTCTGCTTCCGGCTGGGAGCCAGTCACTGTCAATTCAGAGCCCTGCCCTTTGGTCTCACCACAGCCCCCCGGGTGTTCACCAAATACATGGCAGTGGTTACGGCTCACCTGAGATGGCGAGGATTCCAGGTGTTTCCATAGCTAGATGACTGGCTCCTTACTGCTTCCACCAGGCATCAGCTACTGCAAGCCAGGGATTATACCATCCAAACTTGTTCCGAGCTAAGTATCTCAATAAATTTCAAAAAGTCTGCATTGTCACCTTGTAAGTCTATAACCTTTATAGGCACAAGATTAAATACAAAAGATCTGTCTGCAAAACTTCCTCTAGACAGAGTGTCAGACATTCGCCGACATGTGCAGGTCTTACTACAGTGCAAAAGGATTCAGGCCAGATTTGTACTAAAAACATTGGGTCTCATAGCAGCAGCAATAATACTAGTTCCCCTGGGTCGTTTTCACATGCAGATTCTTCAGTGGATGCTTTTTACCCAATGATCTTTTCAACAATGTCCGATGTCTCACAAGATAATAATCACTCAATCATGCAAAGACCACCTGGAGTGGTGGATGGTCTCCCCTCTAGTACTCCAGGGCAGACCATTTGTTCTTCCTTCTCCTGTTGCCACGGTGACCATGGATGCCTCCCTGATCGGGTGGGGTGGGTATTTTCAGGGCAGGACTGTCCAGGGCATTTGGCAACCTCTAGAGTACCACCTGCACATAAACGTCTTGGAGATGAGAGCGGTGCTTTTAGTGTTGCAAGCTCTTCAGCACTCTCTGCCCTCGGATTATTGCAATTCAAACAGACAATATATCTGTAGTGTGGTACATCAACAAGCAGGGTGGAACCAAGTCCTATCCCTTATGTCGAGAAGCACTCAGACTCTGGCAGTGGGCGACCTCCTCTCAATGGTTTCTGATAGCAACGCACATCCCCAGGAAGTCCAGCGTCATAGCGGGCAGGCTAAGCAGAGCTATTGCTGCGACCTTTTTGCAACTCCTCTCAACAGCAAGTGCGATGATTTCTTCACTCTCTTCCCCCTTCCTGGGCACTCCCCCAGAGACGCTCTAGTTCACAATTGGCTCCGGGGCCTTCTGTATGCATTCCCACCTTTTCCCCTAATTCCCAAACTAATTCAGAAGGCGACCACATTGGGATCCAGGATGATCCTCATTGCCCCTTACTGGCCTCAACAAATTTGGTTCCCATTCCTGCATCGTCACCTACTGGAGCAACCTTGGAATCTGGACCCAGTGCCAGACCTCTTGGTCCATCAGTCGGGCGGGCTGCACCAATCCCTTCAGTCTCTCAACCTCACAGCTTGGTTGCTCCACTTCCAACCTTAGCCATGCTTTCACATATTTCTCAGCCGGTGCGTGAAATCATCCTTTCTTCACACAAATCTACCACCAGGAAGACTTATGCTAGTAAGTGGAAACATTTCTCTTTCTGGGCAGAGGCTAGGAATATAGACCCCTTTACAGCCCCTGTCCATCACGTCCAAGATTTTTTAGTAGAACTCTTTCAAGCTGGTTCCTCGTCTGCCACCATTAGGGTCCAATTAGCTGCTAAAGCAAATTTCCACGCTCGCCTGTCAGAAATCAGCAACATGTCCTACAAACTTTGCAAGGCCTTTCTTAAAGGGACTATTTTGCTTAGGTCCCCGGTCAGAGATCCCCCGCCTCCGTGGGACTTAAACTTGATATTAGCTTCCTTGATTCTCCCCCCTTTTGAACCTGCGGCTTCCTGTTCCTTAAAATTGCTCTCCTGGCAGACTCTCTTTTTAGTAGCCATCACCTCAGCTAGGAGAGTTTCGGAACTTCAAGCCCTCTGTATTCGTCCTCCTTACCTTGTGTTTCATAAGGATAGAGTTTCACTCAGGACTAATCCTTCGTTTCTGCCCAAGATATCTTCCGAAACAAACCTGAATCAGGCTATTGATCTACCTGTCCTTTTTCCTAACTATTCGAACAAAGCTGAAAAAAAGTTACACCAATTGGACGTTCATAGGCAATTACATTTTTATTTGGACAGGACCAAGCAAACAAGGAAATCAGACCAACTCTTCCTGTCCTATGCTGAGGGCAAACAGGGCCTGCCAGTTTCTAAAGTAACCTTATCCAGGTGGTTGTTCTCTATTATTACTTTGATTTATCAGCTGAGACATAAAGAACTCCCTACTAAACCTAAAAGTCATTCCACCAGAGAGTTAGCTACTTTGGTAGCTTTTCAAGCAAGACTACCAATGGAATCTATTTGTGCCGCAGCCACATGGGCCACTCCTCATACTTTCATTTCACATTATAAGTTGGATATGGCCTCTAGGAGTAGAGCTGCTTTTGGTTCCACTGTGCTCAAGAGTCTGTTTCGATGAGCCACCCAGGACTAAGGTGCTAGGGACGCTGTCCCAACTAGCAAGAATGAAGGCTAGAGAGACAACTTAACATTAAGAAGTTATGTACCTACCATAACGTTCCATGTTAGTTGTCTTCTTCTCACCTTCTTTCTTGCATCCCACCCTCCATCCCCCTAGCCTAGACAGACCGAGAAGAGTCCCTTTTTGAGGCTTTCTTCCTCTGGCTGAGTCTTATCTTGGTTACATCCTCCTCTGTCTTAGTACTGTAGGAAAACCTTGTAGTATGGACAGGTGTCCTTGTATTTTCTATGGTGTTAGTTGTGCCAAATGAGATCTGGGTATCTAGTGTCAAGCATTGTGGGATATGGGGAGGCCTCAAGCCAGTAAATAGCTCTCGAGCTTTAGTAGATGGCCGAGTTGGAGCCGAGGATCGGCTCCGAACCCAACCAGCAAGAAAGAAGGCGAGAAGACAACTAACATGGAACGTTATGGTAGGTACATAACTTCTTATTTCAGATGGTCATACTTCAGTCAATACTTCCTTTCTTAGGGAAAGACAATTGGATGTGCTCGATAGATCTCCAGGATGTGTACTACCACATAAAAATGGCCATACCATCCAGGGATCATCTGCGCTTCCGGCTGGGAGACAATCATTACCAGTTTCAAACCCTGCCCTTTGGTCTCACTACAGCCCCCAGAGTGTTCACCAAATGCATGGCAGTGGTCAAGGCTCACCTGAGATGTTTATGATTCCAGGTGTTTCTGTACCTAGACGATTGGCTCCTTACCGCCACCACCAAGCATCAACTCATTCAGGCCAGGGAGTCCACTCTGTCACTCTGCAGTCAGCTGGGCATTACAATAAACTCAAAAAAAATCTGCCTTGTTGCCATCGCAGCATATCATCTTTATCGGAGCATAACTGGATACCACCACCACCACGCTAAGACTTCCAGTAGAAAGAGTCTTACTTCTCTGTCAGCATGTCCGCATTCTAATATCCAAAAACAAAGCACCAGCATCAGAAATTCTGAAATTGTTAGATATGATGGCAGCAGCAATTCTAGCCATACCACTAGCTCGTATGCACATGTGGATACTGCAAGTGCTGTTGTTCACTCAGTGGTCTTACCAAGAGCTTCCCATGTCTCACATGATAATGATCACAAATTCCTGCAAAAAGGATCTTCAGTGGTGATTGACCTCACTTCATGTTATGATAGGACACCCATTTGTGCTACCTCCTCCAGTGGCCACAGTGACCATGGACACTTCCCTGATAGGGTGGGGGTGGGGGCATTTTCAGGGAAAGACAGCCCAAGGCACATGGACCGATCAAGAGACACATCTGCATATCAGTGCCCTACAGATGAGAGCAGTACTTTTGGCGTTGCAGTACTTCCAGGACTCTCTTCCTCTGGGTACAATTGCGATTCAGATGGACAACATGTCAGTGGTCTGGTATTTGAACAAACATGGAGGAACCAGATCTTACCCCCTTTGTTGCGAGGCCCTCAGAGTATGGCTGTGGGCTATTTCCACCCAGCGCTTTCTGTTAGCAGTGCATATCTCGGGGAAATCCAACATGATAGCAGACAAGTTGAGCAGAGCAATTTTGTTGCCCCATGAGTGGTCCCTCAAGATGGGAATAGCGGACCGATATTCCACAGGTGGGGCTAGCTTTACTGTGACCTTTTTGCCAGTCGCATAAACACCAAATGCAGAAGCTACTTTGCCCTGATTCCGCCTCCGGGAGAAGCCCCAAGGGACACACTCATTCATGATTGGCCCACCCCAGTCTCATGTATGCATTCCCACCAATCCCTTTGATACCCAAGGTATTACAGAAAGCCAAACCCCTGGGAAGGACCATCATTCTAATAGCTTCTTTTTGGCCTCGTCAGATTTGGTTCCGCTTCCTTCGACTTCATCTTTTGGAGGACCCCTGGATTCTGGGCCCAGTTCCAGACCTTCTGACGCACTCTTCGGGGAAACTTCATCCCTCTCTGCAGTCCATGAAGCTGACAGCTTGGCTACTCCAATTCCCTTCATAGCCAGGTTCCATAACCTTTCCAATGAGATGAAGCAAATTCTCCTATCATCTCGTAAATCCTCTACAAGGAAGCTGTACCTCAGCAAATGGAAAAAAATGTTCTACATGGACCTCTAAAAACAATATTGATCCTTACCAAGCCCCTAAGGCCTCTATTCTAGATTTCTTAAGTATGATATTCAATAAAGGAGCTGCAGCAGCAACAGTCCGTGTTCAACTTACTGCCATTTCTAACTTTTATCTGAAATTTGAAAGCTTGAATATTATGTCACACAAATTATCCAAAGCCTTCCTCAAAGGGATCTTTCATATTAGACCACCTGTGAAATCGACTGATGGGTTGGAGCCGATCCCTCGGCTCGACCCACGGCTATGCCAAAGCCAAAGAAAGTCTCTATTGGCTATACATGCACACATGCAAGCACTGCTTATAACACTCCAGAAGGAAATGAAAGTGTCGCGATGACCACCAAGTAAGCAGCACAAATCTCAGAAAAAGAAGCTTGGGCAGAGGTAATTGCAACTAAGAAGGCAGTTTTCCAAGACAGATATTTCAACTCACATGTAGCAGCCGGTTGCACCTAGCCAAATCAAGATCCCACGGAGGCGGGGATGAAAAAACTGGGTCTTAGCCCGCACCTTTAATGTCCACTTACTGAGGTACAATTTCTAGTGTGTTGGTGGGTGGGTGAGCTAAAACCAAAGGATCGTCCACTGTGTTTCTTCTTAGGGAAACCATACCTGCGAGGCCAGTCTTGAAGTGAATTAGTATCATTGTGGGACCCCAATTGAGAGCTGAATGACTTTAAGGCATAAAGTAGCCCCTGTTGGCAGGTTGTGCTATTGTGGTGTAGCAAACAGGTGCGCACACGGCGTCCCCATCGAACCCTGAACTAACCTGCCCAGACAATGCCCCCCACCCTGTTGGGAGGGATCATCCACGGGGGTGACCCGAGGGGGGGGGAAAGGAACAAAAGGAATTCAGATTGGACGGCTGAAGCAGCAGCGAAGGTCCGGTCGCGTTTCTTGAACTTGGCTTTGTAAAGTTTGAACTTTCTCGTAGGAAGAAAAAGCGATCAATTTTTTTGTCTCTCTCTGCTCCTATGAACCTTATGCGCTGAGAGGAGCAGCAGACAATTTGACCTGAGATCCAATATTGGTTCAGGGTCCCTGTCTTTTTGCACTAAAAAAACCTTGAGTAGTATTTCGGATCCGATCTGTCTGGGGGGGATGGTGATGACTCCTTTTTCTAGCAGCTTTACGCTGCGGCTGCAATTTCCTGGTGGTGGGTGGTGGGGTGGGGAGCACCCATCTGTCCTGAGTGATAGACTCCCAGGCTTTTTGTGCTTGGCAAAACGGCACCCCAGTAAGGATAGCCAACTGAGAGCACACTGGGCTGCGCTGTGCTCAGGTAGGTTACCCCGAGAGGGATCTGACACAGCTCTTGACAGATCCCTCTGAAGGTAAATAATGTGCCAAATAATTCAGGGAAGTCAGGGTGCGCCTGCATCGTCCCCATGCTCCTAGACTCCTTATTAATCTACAGCCACGCCTTTAGTCAAGAACTCCTTTCTGGGGGGGGCAGACAAAAAATTGTCGAAGGCAGAGGCACTGGTTCCACGGATGTCTGGATTCCCGCCCCCGCCTCCGACAAAATCCAGGAGCGAGCTGCGAGGGAGGCGGAGACAGGAGGGAGGAGGCGGAGGAGCCCCAGCACTGACTCACTGAATAGCAGACAGGGGTTTCTTCCTCTTGCACGATCTCTTTCCTAGGGGGCTCTGAAGACAGGCCCAGGGGCTCCGCTGCCTAAGGACAGAACCGACAGCATAGGTCCAAAACGTCACCCGGTCCAGCCCACCCTGTCTATGTCCCGAATCTGACATCCTCGATGACCTAGGACTGAACGGTTCGAGATGGAGATGGTCTCTCCCCCCAAGGGGGGGGGGACTACCGGCTCGCGCGATGACCGGGACGACTATGAATACAAGGAATACCAAAACTCGGTGCCATCGGTGAGGAGGAGCCGACGGCGGACTCGCGCCTCTGCGCCCCAGCCGGCAGACCGTTCCGCCCTAGGCTCTGAAGTCCTTGAGCCGAAGGAGAAACCCCCTGCCTATGTTGGTTGGCGGATCCGACGGACAGGACTCCTGCAAATGTTTTGCACCCAAACAATAAACACAGAGAGAGTGGTCATCTGTTTTTAAAGTTGCACTTGGTGCTTTTTAAAAAGCTGAAGGCCTAGGAACCTGAGACATTCATTAAATTATTCAGTGAACTAAACACTGAAAAAGAATTTTTTCTGCTTTTTGTCCTTTAAAAGAAAAAAAGAAACTATCAGTATAATAAAGGATCCGAGGATCCCAAAACAACAGAGAAGTCACCTAACCACCGAAAGACCGGAAAGGCCTTTCCACACAAGAGAGTCAAACAGTCCAACACACTCACAACACAAGAATTTACCAAGTAGAATTTCTCCAACGCACAGCACTCACAACACAAGAAACAAACAGCTTTTAGTTGAAGAATAAAGACTACTTAACTCAGCCAGCTCGAGACCACGCTTCTTTTTGTTGTTAGCAAAGCCGGGGATCTGGGGACTGAGTGGTGCATCCTGGGATATAGTAAGCTCAGCCAATAAGACTTTTCTCTTTGGCATAAGCGTGCAGTCGAACCCGAGGGATCGGCGAACCCATCAATCATCAGTGTAGTAGTAGAGATAGGCTCACATAACATCTTCCTATTCTCCATGGAATCTAAATTTTATGCTTTCCCGCATAATTCTTCTGCCGTTTGAACCAGCTTCCTCATGTGACCTCAAATCTTTGTCATGGAAAACCATCTTTTTAGTGGCTATTACTTCTGCCTGCAGAGTGTCAGAGCTTCAGGCCTTATCCATCAAGCCTCCTTATTTGATTTTCCATGCTGGCAGAGTCCCACTTTGAACAAACCCCTCTTTCTTACCCAAAGTTTGCACTGAAACTAATCTCAACCAAATTATTGATTTGCCAGTTTTCTTCCCCAACCATTCAAACAATTTAGAGTACATGCTGCACAAACTTGATGTTGACAGATAGCTCAGATTTTATTTGGATAGAACAAAAGATTTCAGAAAATCAGAACAGCTTTTTATTTCATTCTCAGATTCCAGGAAGGTTATGCCAGTGGCTAAAACAACTTTGTCTAAATGGTTATCCGATTGTATCACCTTTGCTTATTTAGCTGCCAATATGCCCTTGCAGCATAAAATTAAAGCTCACTCAACCAGAGCAATTTCTGCATCATCTGCTTTTTCTGCCAGACTTCCTATTGATAACATTTGCGCAGCAGCCACTTGGTCAAAACCTCATACCTTTATCATTCGTTACAAAGTTGACAGGGCCTCTAGGGACAGGGCCTCCTTTGGCTCCACGGTCCTGAGAAATATTCTCCCATAAGCCACTCGAGGTTGATGGTGCTTGGGACGCTACTTATCAGTAAAGAATGAACGGCGAGGTAGAACAACTTCACATAAAGAAGTTATGCAGTAACCATAACATTCCATGTGAGTTGCTCGTCTTTCCTTCATTCTTACGTCCCTCCCTCCTACCCCCTCCTGGGCTTTCAGAAGACCGAGATGCTAGATCATTCCTGGTCACTCAACCCTTCTATAATTTCTCTCCTATGGAGTTATAGTATGACATATGGTATTATTTTACGCAGCAAACAAGATCTGAGGTAACTCAGGGTGAATCATGGGATAGGGACTTGGCCTCAAGCTACTTGAAATCCTTGAGCTTTGCAGTAGGTGCCGACTCGGAGTCGAGGGATCGGCTTCGAACCCATCAGTAAAGAATGAAGGCGGGATGAACAACTCACATGGAATGTTATGGTAATTACATAAGTTCTTTTTATATTAATTATAGTGTGATTACCTTTATATCAATGTAAATTTGTCTATGTCACAAGTGATAATTCAATAAAGGTGTTTGAAAAAAAAAATGAAAAAAAAAAAAAACAACTTAACTATGACCCAAGAGATTAGTATTGTTATATATCTTTTGACTAGATGGTTTGTGGACTTGTTTCTTCTGCTCTGTAATGCCATTTGAAATTCTCTTTCATTTCACTGTTTTTTTCTTTTTTTTTCAGATATACAGTGAAATAATAGAAATACATTTCTCCCTTTTCTTCCTCTCTTTTCTGGGATAGGCAGTCAGTTTTTATGTCATTGTTTTCTTTCAAATTCAGAAAATTACAGTATTTGAAAGGCCACACATGTTGCTGATGGCTCTAAGTAATTTGGTTGATTGCAGCATTCTTGAACTGACAAAAAGTTGCCAAAACTGTCCCAAATGTGGTTTTGGGAAAGTTTTAAATTAAGCTGCTTTTCTGTTGGGTGCGGGCTTTACTCCTTCACCACATGTGTAGTGTGTTGTACTGTCTGTACCCTTACTAGTAGTTATAATCAACTGCATCTTGGAGTAGAGAGAAAATGTTTGTCTCTCCCCATCATCTGGTGGAAGCTTCAGACAATTTACCAGATTTAAAATTTAATTGGACTGCATTTAGTTAAAAGTCTGATTTATGCTGCAGATTAGTTTTAATCAATCTAGGGATCTGGCAAAATGAAAAATAACTCCACAATCCCAGCAGACAAGTCCCTTTACAAATGTAACTTTTTTATAATTAAGGCCTTTAGAATTCTGAAGTGTCCTGGTTGTTATTTATATGTACTTTTTATAATGCATTACAGTCTATAAAGTATTGCAGAATTCAATGGTCTTAATGAATATAGTCTTTCCGTGGTGTCACTCTACTGTGTTTCTCATGAAAAAACAAATCCTCTCTTCCTGAAAAATCAGTATTGTCAATCATATTTCTCTCAGTGGGGGGCCAGGATTGCACCCTAGATGTGAATGTGTTACACCTCAGAAGTCAAACAGTCTTACTCTATATATATCGTGCACTCACTCTATAGCTATCAGATAATTCTGTTTCAGGTTAAAAAGGCCCTCCCTGAAGCAAGATTATCATTCTAATATTTTGTATTTTCTGTCTTTATGCATCTTATAATTGGTCATCCTTGAGTTTTGGACTACTTGCCATGATATGACTGACCAACAAGTAATTTTTCTCTATGTATGCTTCCCTTTAGCTATTTAGTGCAGTGTGATAGATTCCAAGGTTATGCATACATTTGTTTACATTCATAGCACTTGCCCTCTACCTTTTCATACAGCATGAATATTGCGCCATTCATTAAAGAGACAGCCAACGGACTGCAAGCCCCTTTCTTTTCTATAAACAGCAGTTTATGGATTAGTTAACACTCACCTCCATTCTAACAGTATGTCATCCTAGTTTCACTCCCAACTGTGTGTGACTTGTCATAGAAGCGTTCTGCCTTTGTGTCATTATGTCATCAAAAAAAAACCAAAATGGGGTTAAAACCCCACATTCAGAATGAATAAATTCTCCCTCCAGGTTATAACATATTAAGGCACGATAGAACAAGTAAAAAGGGAGGAGGAGTAGCCATATTATTTAAAAATGCACTCAACTTAAAACCCCTGGAAAACCCTACCTTGTCATTCAAAATGCTGAAACTTTACTCTCAAGACTGTTCATAAATAATACCAAAAAAAATTAACATCATCTGCTGTTACATCCCACCAGGCAATAACTCTCACAGCATTGAAGAGATCCTTCAATGGATCTCTGATAAGCTACCACAGGAAACAATTCTGTTAGGTGATCTAAATACAGACTGGTTAGCCTGCAACAATAACACCCCAACAAACCATATACATTTCTATGGTTTTACACAGCTCATCCAGGAACCAACTAGAACAGACAAAAATCAAATAAGCAATCAATTCTAGACTGGACTCTAGGTAACTGCCCTAAAGAAAAATATCTCACAGGATGTCTTCCAAACAGCCTAAGTGACCACCTCCCCACCTTCTTGCACCGAACACGCACAAATCCCTACAACCCCATAATCTGTAAACAAGTTAGAGATGAAAGCAGTCTGAACACAGAGAATCTCAACCATATCCTAAAACACTGTAAATGGGACCCCCTACTAACATTAAACCTAGACCAAGCAGTGGAATACTTTAACAACGCTTTTATCAATGTCCTCAATTCATTAGCACCCATCAGAAGAATCAAAGTAAAAACTAATTATGCCCCATGGTTAAGCAAAAACACAACAGCCCTTCTAAAAGCCAGGGATAAGTCATGGAAAGCATGGAAAAGAGATAGGTCTGACTCATCCAAGCAAAACTACCAAAAACTAAGAAACCAGGCAAAAAACAAACCCTACTCGATAAACAAAACTACTTCCTTACTGTCCAAAATAAACACAAGAAAAACCCACAAAAGTTCTGGCATTCCATCAATTCACTACTAAAAATAGCAAAAACAGCCACCACAACCCTGACCACCAACAACATTGATACAGACATTGAGTCCCAATTTAACCTTCACTTCACTAAATTCATCTTAACCCTGTCTACACAACTCTCCAACAACAACCAGCCCCACTCCCCAAAATAACCCCCTAACAATACCCCATCCTTTACCCTCTCACCTGTTCCTACCTCCACAATCAAAAAACTGCTACAAAAACTCAAACCTACCACCCTTGCTGCAGACAACCTAACAGCAAACTTCCTAAAAATAGCAGCTGATGCACTATCCTACCCTGTTTCCATTCTCATGAATCACTCCATTCAGGAATCCTACACCCCAAAGTTATGGAAAGTATCATACATAAAGGTGGAAACTCTTATGACTTTACTGACTATCGCCCATAGCCATCTTATCCCCCTTATCCAAAATACTGGAAAGATGTATACACTCTCAAGTGATGCAATTCCTACACTCTTAACAATTTCCTCTCCCCCTCACAACACGGTTTCTGACAACAACACAGCACCACTACTGCTTTCCTCTCCTTCATCAACACAATCAACCAATGCAGAAATAACAACTATGTCTCAGCAATATTCTTAGATCTTTCTAAGGCATTTGACATGGTATCCCACCCCTTACTTCTTGACTCACTAATCTCCCTTGCCTTTGCCCCATCTACCATAGCATGGTTTAAAAGCTATTTAACAGACAGACAACAGTCTGTACAATGGAAAAACAAACTATCTTCCCTACTCCCAAACACTGTAGGAGTCCCACAAGGTTCAATATTGGGACCACTACTTTTTGCCATATTTACTAACAACCTTCATAGTTCCTCCCAACATGCCACTTTAATACAATATGCAGATGACTTTGCTCTCATCTGCTCATCACCATCTCTCACTACCCTGCAAAAACTTACCCAGGAATCCTTTAAATCCTTTACCTCAGTAGAAAGCTGGATCACCCAGATCCAACTCTTACTCAATCCCAATAAGACCAAACTACTCATATTTGCCCCTAACAAAACTAAAACCACCCAACCCCCATTCACAATCACATCCAAAAATGGCACTAACATCTCCCCCACCGAAAACATCAAACTACTGGGAGTTACAATTGACAACAAACTGCTATTTGACACCCATATATCACAAACAATCAAAAAGTACATAAAACAATGGGCACCCTATACAAACATACAAAATTCCTATCTGATCAAGCACGTATCACACTCGCCCAAACCCATCTACTCTCTACATTCCTGTATGCTGCAGCTATCCTCACCCACCCTAGAATGCAAAACCTAGAACAACTTGAGTCATGCTACAATAAAATTGCCAGATTTTCCAACAATTGTTCCTTCAAAACCCATCATTTTCAGGCACTACATGAACTTAAATGGTGAGAACTCCCCCAACTAATTAACTATCAACAACTGATAATTGCCTACAATATCATAAAACATCCTGACAAAACTCCATCTCTAAACATACGCCTAACCAGGTACACGGCAAACCGCCCACTCCGCACCTCAGAAAAAACTCTCCTCTGTATCGAAAAAGCTAATAACTCTGCAGGAAAAGCTCTTTACTCCCACAACATTGCCAAAAACTGGAACAACCTCCCCACCTCCCTAACCTTAGCTTCTTCATCTCTACTGTTCAAAAAGCATCTCAAAACACACCTATTAAATTCCTGGTTGTGCCCATGCATCACTTAATGAACATGTTCAAAACAGCTTATCACTTTGTAGATACAATCTCCTGTGATACTATGCACTTAGGAACTCACTCTACATCAATAAAATAGGCAGTTCCTGTTGTTTCTGTAACTTGTTTCAGGAACTCTCACTGCTAGTAATTCCCTACTCTTTGAGCAAATTTTCTCTAACTCTTGTCTTCATACCAGTAAACGTATAAATGACCTGCTACCTGCTATTTTTTCTATTTTCTTTGTAATATTGTACAAAGCATGCCCCATCCTTATTTTTAAATGTAAGACATCTAAAAACATGTTGATTCTAATTGTTAACCTGTGCTACAGTTTTTGTATGTAAAAATAATAACTTTAAAATCATTGTTAAGTATCCTATATAAGCCTTGTAGAGCTTTTTTTCTCTTGGCTATTTCTGTACAAGAATTGGAGCTTTTCTCCCCGGGCCTCCGCTGTAAATGGACACATGTCCAGTCGGATTATCCCGGTTATCAAATGTAAAATAAATAATACATATAAATAAAAAAGCAATAAAGCTGTATTCAGTTTAGTTGGTTCTGACTATAGTGAGGTTAAATGACCACATTCACATCCCTTTTTGGTCAGATATCACCATCACTTGTTAATAGAAAGCACCTTAAAAGACTAAAACCTTCCTTTTACCTAGAATTTTAGCACTTCTTCACTTCTTTTGCCATTTAAATGTTTAATCTTTCACTAGCCTTTTTATGTATGCCAGCCTGTTATTCCTGTTACAGCAGTACAGCTTTCTGTACTTTGTTTGGAAACATTTCACAATGGGCACTATAGATGTAATGGGTTTACATTAACTTATGGTGTAGCAAAATGTATCTTTCACATATATGCTATTACAGATTCTAGAAATGATGGCAAGCTGTAATCCACACATAACACGACAACAGAAAAAGTGTATGATAACTAGAAATAGACTGACTTCTGAAGTATTATACATTTAGTTCTAAGGCACTATCCTGGCCTTCCAGAGAGTGAAATATGATTGTTATGCATACACATAGATGCCATGTTTGATTTATGTGATCTTCAACATTATTATGAGCACAAACTAAGAATACTAGCATCATCAATCTCATTTTAACATATTAACCTGACTTTATGAAACATATTTTTTTTTCAGTTATATATCCTGTATTAACATTTTGTTTTGTGTAATTAAGTGCAGGTAGTTAGAAGTATTATGTGGATATGGTATATACATTGCATTCCTGGCATGCAGTCTTATTCTTTTAAGTATTCTGAAGTTATTCTATAGTATTTAAACATAAATGTCTCAGACGAACATTTTAAATAAAAATGACAATTTCTTGCATTATATTTATTTATTTATTTATTTTACATTTGTTTACTGGGAAAGTCCAACTGGGTATGGATCCCATTTTCATTGGAGGCCTGGGGAGAAAAGCTCCACAAAGATTAGTACAGCAACTACAATAAATACAATACACATGCCAATAAAGTACAGTACAGAGCCAGATGTTAATAAAGTACAGTTTCAAGGCCAAGAAAAGAGCAAAAAGTAAATATACTATAAGGAACACAGTGTGTTACAATAAACAATACAGTTGAAAGGACATTTTATTCAGTCATTTGGTTACATTCATCAGTGGCTAGTACAGTAAACACACATTGATTAAGAGTATAGAAAGGAGTTGTTGCAAGCTTTCATTGAAGGTTAAGGTATGATATGATCTAATTAAGTGAAGCTACCCAGGGTCAGAAAAATTACATAACCAAGAACTATGTAAATGGGACCAGAGTTTTTTGAAATTATTTTTGTTTTCAGTGGTCCTTATATCTGTGGGAATGGTATTCCATGCTTTTGCAACAGAAATGGAAAACAAGGAGTCACCAGAACTATTGTTGCTTTTTCTATGCCAGTCAGTGCTTTATTGGTGGATCTTAAGGGTCTATATCAGAACATCGAAGTTTTAAAACTTCGAATGTTCTAATATTGACCCGTTTTGAGCAAACGCTAAAAATAGCAAAGCTGCAGAACACCAAATTCTTTCCTAGGGAAAGAATTTGGTTGGCCGGTTCTGTGGCTTCGCTATTTTCAGCACTGTGCTGGAAAGTTACGGGTCGGGTTCAGGTAAGTGTGCGATTGTGTGGTTGTTAGGGTTAGGGCGCGGGTTAGGTGGGTTAGGGTTAGGGCGTGGGTTAAATGAATTAGGGTTAGGGTGGGCTAAGTGAGTTAGGGTTAGGGTGCGGATTACGTGAGTGTGCGATAGTGATGGACCTTAGGGTTAGGGTTTGGGTTAAGGTAAGTGGATAGATAGTAGTGCATGTACAGTTTAGTGTAGGGTTAGTTGTAGGATTATAAGTGTATGTGTATGGATTGATTTTTTTAAGTGTGCTTGTATGAAATAGCGTTCGCTATTTTCATCTTTCGATAACGTGATATAAACGTGGATCGTAATAGGTGTTTTTTGGAGTAGATATTAAGTATACCTTGAAGAACTCTATTGGAATAATAATTTGGTGAGCTATCGTAAGCTGGTTGCATGTGAGCAGGTTGAGTAATTCTAACCAGGATCGTTGCTTGATTGCTATGCAGTAATGTGTCCTGAAGGGTGGGTCAGTAGCAAACCTAGCTATTTAATTGTCGCAGGTGTTTAGTTTGTTAAAGTCTGCTTTGTTTAGGTTGATGAATATGGGGGAGGCATAGAGGAGTGTGGATAGTAGGTGAGTTCTTGTGAGGGTGGCTTTACTGTCATTGGTGAGGTACTTTTTTGCATCTATACAAGTTCTGAGTTTTTTATGGACTTTCTTTATTGTCTGTGCAATGTGCATATTGAATTTCATGTTGTGATCTATGATAACCCCTAGAAGTTTGGTGTGTTGGACAGGTGTGATAGGTGTCTTATTGGCTGAGAATATTGTGAATGATGGTGTGGGGTCTAAGGCTTTAGTGGGATAGAATATCATTAGTGGTGTTTTATTTGGGTTAAGTATTAGTTGAGAGTTGGCTAACCAGGTTTCCACAGTGGTAAAGGACTATTGTGTCAATTCCTGGAGTTGAGGGAGTGATGGGGCAGAGCAGACTAGAGTAGAGTCATCAGCATACTGGACTAGAGTGGCATGCTGGGTAGCTTTGTGGAGTTGGTTGGTGAACATGTTGAAAAGAAGAAGTCCAAGAATGGATCACTGGGGACCCCTAGACTAACAGGTAGGAGGGGAGATCAGGAGTTCTGCTATTTTACTGCTTGTTGGCTGTTGGTTAGATAGTCTTGAAACCACCCTAGTGTGGAGGGGCTCAGATTAAGATCGGAGAGAGAAGGAAGGAGTTTGGGATGGGAGACAGTATTGAAGGCCTTGGAGAGATCTAGGAATACAGTAGATACTAGGTTACCATTGTTTCAATGTTGGTTTACTGTGTTGGTAAAGCTAATAAGGGCTGTGGTAGCACTGTGATTGGGACGGAATCCATACTGGGTATTGGTTAGCAGGTTATTAGTGAGGAGATAGTGCATTATTTGGGAATGTATACATTTTTCAAGGATTTTAAAAAGGCAATTAGATGGTAATTTGATAGTTCCACAGAGTTACCACCTTTGTGGAGTGGTATTATTATGCACAAAATTTTCCACAGAGAAGGAACCTGTTGTTCTGATAAAGAGTGGTTAATAAGCATGGAGACTGGTTAAGAGATGGCTTTGGCTGCGATCTTTAGATATTCTGCAGGTAATTTGTCAGCAGCCAGGGTTGTGGGTTTAATTCTATTTAGGTATTTATATATTGTGCTAGTTGGGACAAGCTGTAAGAAGAAGAGGCTTTGGTCTGCTGGTATAGAAGATAGGTTTAGATGTGAAGTGAGAAGACTACTATTGGTGAGAGCTAGAATGGATTTGGTGAAGTGTCCGTTGAACTGGGTGGCAATATTATCGGCGGTGGTGTCAATGTTTGGAGGTGGAGTACTGGTCTTTCCTGGTTGTAGGATTTTATTAATGGCAGCCCAGAATTTGTGTGGATTATTTTTGTATTTGGTTTGAATGCCTATATAGTGGTTCCTTTTGTCTGTCCTAATTTGTTTTTTGGCTCTGTTCTTTAGTTCCTGGTATGCCCATTAGATTGAGTTTTATTTTTATGCCATGAGTCCCATATATTAAAAAGTACTGCTCATTGACTTTTCTCATTAAGTTCTATTTAAGGCTAGTTAAAGTTAAGAAAAAAATACATGTACACTGTACTTTTAGTTGCAACACACAGAAGAAAATGAGCATCAAAAACAGCCCAAGCAGTTTTTCCTACTGAATTTCAAATGCTGATGTTAGTTAATTGAATGTGTTAAGCAGTGACTGTTAACAATATACTCCAGAAGTTATCATACTTATCATATACATTTCTGTTTTATTTTAGATTTAAAGAAGGAAAGTCATGCATTTCCATGTCATCAACCTGAACTGGATCCTCCTAGCTCTAAGCAGATCCCTAAGTCATGTTATACTTTGGATTATACCAGTACTTCAGTTTTCTCACAAACTGAATCTGATTCATAAAAAAAATAAACACTTTTTATTCAGTGAAATAATGAAATTTAGGAATTCAGTACGTTAATATAAAAAGACAATACACTTTTGCTTGGTATTTACTAGTTATAACTGAAATTCTTACCTGTTGCTATCGACATATTTTCGTTATAAAATTGCGTATACATGCAAGTCTTCGCAGACAGCTTCAACTGAGAAAGGATATAAGTTCCCATTGTAGACAATGACCATGTTGAAAAATGTGAACAGAAACTTAACATGAATAAAATTATGGATTACTGTGACTGATTGCTAATTTTTTTATAATTTATTTTATTATATGAAGTACAATTTCCAGCTGTAACTCTTACCCTATTTGTCTTATGAGTCATGAAGAAGGTTTAAAAATCTAAAGCAAAAACCCCAAATCTAAAATTGATTTTGAAAACTGGTAGTACTTAATAAGAAAGTAGATTAAATACAAACATTATTTCATTAAGATGTATTTTCTGAAGGAGTCTGTAATTTAATGTTTAACTTTATTTTACAAATTTCAGTTCTGCTGTTTTATCAAAATAAAATGTATTCAGGGTCAAATTACATGTCTGGGTTAAAAAGAAGACCATCTATAAGAATTTTGGATATCTGAGAATTAAGTGCATTTTCTATTGGTACTGAGGTGTTATAGACTTCATATTTTAATTCTGTATACTAACAATTTTTTGTTCCAATACAAGTTTTAAATAAAATCATACGGTATTGTTATTAAGGCCCTGAAATATGGGCTTCTATAAACTGTTACCATTGCAGTTGTAGAGATGGTTTTATGAATGCTGTGTCTGTATAGTATTCAGTTTGTAGATTTACTCAGCTATGCTTGAAAGCATATAAGACTTGGTTTCAAGAATTGTTTACAAAAAAGTGTGACTATTTCAGAGCTAATATATCTTTTGTCTGCTTGTTAGTTAAGTTTGTAAGTGAACTGGCCCTTCTCAGACCCTTTTCAGCCACAAACTGGGCTGCAAAGGTAAATACAGCATATGTATAGAAAAGTTTAGATTAAGGACTATCACATGGTCAGATAAAATGCAATACTTTTTAACATGTCATTAAATGTCTGTGAGAGGTGTTAAGTATATAGTTTATAGTTCAAAGTATAACTTTGTTCAGGCCAGAGGCCATGTTAGAACACAGACTGTACATTTGCAGTGTATACCACAAGAATCTATTGATATCTTTAAGTGTTCATAGGCTTGGAGTTATGTGTAATAATTGAGAATGAGCAACGTAAAAAGTAAACTTGACACATTTTGGCATGCTGCAAGAATCAAGATGTAAATAAAATTACTGTCTTGTAACAATCTTTCAGATTTTCCAAACCAGTGATGATCTTAACTCCTCATTCTGTAAACTTTGAACCCTAAAGTGTAAGCTACCTTTTATAAATTGGTAGTGAATGGAAACTAAGCCTAAGTGTTGAAGTCTGCCAGAATAATTAAGATGTTTAGCATCACATAGGTATGTAGTAAATATTCTTTGTACTCCCTCGAGAAAAATTAAATCAGCATTAGAATAGGAGCAAAACCTAAAATTTGATTTAGTAATTGGCCTAACGTAAGTTGCTAATAACTTTGTAAATAAAGCAGATGTTAATTGAAAACTTTTTTAAAATTTGGCCATATACTTTTAGGGCTTGAGACTTGACCACTTTTAGCTTTAAAATTCAATTTGGGATTGATTTAGACACCAAGATTTTTAAATAAAGAAGTGTTCCCGACATGAATGTTCTGTAATAGCAATGTCATGATTGATTTTCAGGTTCATAGGTGTTTACTAGGCTAATGACCACAAGGGCCTTTTTAAGCCTAGCCATGCATCCCAAATCTCTGACAAGTTCTGATACCCCTGATAAGTGTAAGCATGGGCCTGGGAGATGAACCATTTATAGGTTACCTGTTTGCATTAGAGACATAGGTGACAAACCAGGGATGAATTTCTGGATTCCTATCCAATTGTACAAGTTGCATTTGAACTGGGTTAGAGAGGAACTCTGCTTCACATGGACAGGGGGAGCCTGTTCCATAGATGGGGTAGTCTCTGGGATACATACCTCTCTCTCCAGCAGGCCCTATTTATATCACAGGCAAGGTTTAAGATTTTAGAATGGGTAATTCTAGTACTGTTTTTTTTTTTGTAGCTATGCATGAGGTCCATCAAAGTGGGGTGTGACAATGCCCTTTATACCAGGCATAGATCTCCCCTCAAAAGCCTGTGGAAGACAGAATACAGGAATAGGGCCTTGAGGTGTTCTGCATAGGACATATTACTTACACCTTGCATTCTGCGGATGTTCCAGTTGTTGGATATGCCAGGTTAGGTACATACCAAAGGGTGCATTGTACTCAGTGATATGTCTGATATATACCGAATACAGTGAAACAATGACTTCCTTGGACTTAAATGCCATACCTTTGTTTATAAGTTGCACAAGATAGAATGAGTTCCTCACCACTGTAGACATGTGATGATCAAAGGCTACATTGCTATCTATGTATATCCCTAAGTCCCTGACTACTGGGTCATCTCTAAGGGGTGTGTTGTCAATATGGTAGTTACCAGGGATGTATGACTTCCCAAAGGATACTATTATGCATTTCTTGGCATTTAGTTTTAGTCCATGGCTCTGACACCAGGTATTTGGCTGTGTCAGCCCCTCCTGGAGAACATTTGTGTCAGTGTGAGATTCAATGACAGCTCCTAATTTGCAATCATCTGCAAATTTATTCAGCCAGAGACCACTGACATTGGCCTTGACTTCGGATAAGTAAATGCCAAAAAGGAGTGGTCCAAGAAGTGATCCCTGAGGAACTCCACTTGTGACTGGCCTCTTTGTAGTAGTGGACTCCTGAATTCTAACTTCCTGGGTCCTGTCTGTGAGCCAGTTGGCTATCCACTGGGTGGCATACAGGTTTGTACCTAACCTCTTGAGTTTGTCAACAATGCCCGAGTGGGGTATTGTGTCAAATGCTTTGGCCAGGTCAAGGCAGGCAGTGTGAACGATTTTGCCCTCATCCATTGCTTTGGTAACCTTCTCAAAGAAGTCCGCCAGGTTGAGTAGGCATGATCTGCCCTTGACGAAACCAAACTGGGTTGGATCTAGTGTCTGGAGATTTACTATATCTCTACTGATCATCTCCATGATAATTCTTTCCATGGCTTTACATATAAGACTTCATGCAGAGGAATGACTGTTGCCTTACTCTATTCATGAGGCAACAAGCCTGTTTGGAGGCTGCAGTTAAACAGTAATTCCAGAGGCCATGATAGGTCATGTTTCATGCTATTTAGAAGGCATCCTGGGATATTGTCGGGGCCCACTGATGCAGTGTCCTTGGTCTTAGAAAGAGCATTAAAGACCTGTTCCCTAGTGATAGTAGGGGGAGTTATAGTTGATGATATTTCCTGAGGGAAGGTTGAGGGGGAGAGAGGAGTAAAGCTGGAGCTGAATTTATCAGCCAGGAGGTTTTCTATATCTTCTGGCTCGGTATAGGTGGCTCCATTTACAATGAGCTCTGCACATAATTGTGTATTGCCTTTTAGGTTGCGGAGTTAGCTAAAGAATGCTTTGTGGTTGTCCTTGGCCTGGGAGGCCAACTTACCTCAAATTTGGCTTTGGTAGACTTTATTTTTCCTCTGAGTTGTTTGTTTAGTTTGATGAGACTGCTTTTATCCTTCTGGGTACTGCAACTCGTAATTTTTGCCATAATTTTCTTCCTTCTGTTATACATCCGATTGAATTTGTGATTCCAAAAGGGTGGCTTGTTTTTTGAGTTAGTTCTGTACTTCTTCCTAGTGGGTACAGCTGCCTTTATGCAGCTATTAACATGCTTGTACAGGGTTTCTGTGAACAGTTCTGCATAGGCAAATGTGCTCTCAGTGTTTATAGGGGCTTGAAATTTTTCCAGGTTCTCACTTAATAGCAGGAAGTTAGCCTTAGAATAGTTCCTGAATATTCCCAGTTGAGTTGGGGGTCCAGATTTTATTTTTACTTCAAACGAGACCATTTTGTGGTCTGACTTAACCAGGGAAGGCATTAGAGTAGGGGGTGTGCAGCACACTCCCATATTAGTTAGGACCAGATCTAGTACAGTTGCACCCCTGGTTGGTGTACTGACTATCTGGTCCAGGGAGTTTGTGTTTAAAAAATCCAGGAATCTCTGTGCATGTACGTTTGATGTTGTATAGGATTCCCAGTTAATAGTGGGATAATTAAAGTCACCCATGAATATGATATTGGGTTGGATGGTTGGTGTTTCTAATAAGTTTAAATACATGATATGGGTTTCCTGGGTCATAGAGGGAGACCTATAGCTTGCAAGGAAGTGGTATTGGATTTTACCTATGGTGATTTGAACATGGAGCAGCTCAAGTGCATTGTCCTGTTTGACCAGCCTTGAAGTATATTTATTTTGATGTAAATAGAGACACCTTCACCTTTAATCCCTGCCTGTGAAGTAGCTGGTCTAAATGTGTGGAAGACATTATAACCTTGCACTGTTGGTGTGCTCTCCCTGGCTTTAAGCCACATCTCAGAGACCGCACAGACATCAGCATTCTCTAGTGTAAAGAGAACTTCCAGGGAGTTGAGTTTTTTATTTAGGCTCCTAGCATTGAGCAGTAATACCTTTAGATTGTCTTGGTTTTGATTTGCTATGTCAGAAGTACTTTTAGTTTGGCATTGCCTAAAAAGGCACTATGGGGGAAGAAAATGTTTTAGCTAATATTTGAAAGCTTAGAGGGGAGAAGAGCAGACCGTCCCTGGCAAAGCAGCATGATCTGTTTACCATCTCCTTCCATGCTGACAAATATTGCACTCCCTTAAAATGGCACCAGAAACTAAGCCAATTATAAAAGTCAATCATGTTTTGTTCATATTGTGGCATCATCCTTGGAAAATGTAAAATGCTGCTCAATGCTAGGCTCATACCAGCGTGAGACACACATTCTGAGAGCTCTATGATGTCTCTCTTATATAGTCTAGGGAGGTACGTCTCAAGTGATTTACTCCCACAATGACTATGACTGAGTCCCAAAAGTCGTGAAATTTCAGTTAACTAAAATTGATCTTTAACCCATTCCTATTCAGCCATTTTGCTATACTAGAAAGAGTTAATGAATGATTTATATTCAGTGTCATCAGTAAAACTAATTCTAACATGATTTTGTCTGCATATCTGGTGATTTAAATACTTATTTGTATAGACAGAAAGGAAGATGCCATGTTGAAAAGTACCAGAACTAAAACAGACCCCTGGGGAACCCCTGAGTGAGAATGGGCCCAGTTTGGATAATGGGTGTCAAGTTTTACATTAAAAAGCCTTTTAGAAAGTCATGAGTTAATCCAGTTTTCTATAAAGGTATTAATACAAAATTTCATCATGAATGTTATAACAACTGAATGAAGCAGTCTCTTATTCACAGCCCTGCTGACATGATCATAAAACTGATTAGCCAGGTGGAAGTGTAATCATTTTTCATAAAGCCATGTTGATAGATAATCTAGTGCAGTACTATGTCTGGGATTACCCTCAAATAAGTACAAAATACTTTTTTAAACATTTGCAAAACAAGGAAGTTAAACTGATTGGACAGTAACTGTCCACAAAACAATTCTGATTTTTATCATTTGGAATAATGTTAACCTTTTTACAGGAAGATGGAACAATGCATTTTTCCAAGAGAGTGGTAGAAATTATAGTTGTTTGGGCAGCCATATGTGAGCCTAGATGTTTAAATAATATACTAGGTATGTTATCAATCCCATTATCACTGTTACATTTTATTTTCCACAAGGAAGCATCAGCAATGTTTTCAGTAATATGAGGGCAAAGCAAACCTTATGAATTATGATGGGCTTTATCTTGAGTAGTTAATAAGTGTCAGATATCTACACTAGCAGGACAAGTTGGGGCTGGAAAGTTGGTAATGATTACCAGATTAGTAAAGCGCTTGGAAAAACAGCTATATCAACAGGTTTGCTAATTAAAAGTGTCATAATTAGAAAGGGGACCTATATGGGTGTGACAACCATGAATGGAGTTAATGCAACTGTAGAAGATTTTAGGATTCTTATTTAAAAAAAAAAAAAAATTGCCTTCATAATTTGCCTTACATTCATGAATTTTTACAGGCTGCACTGAAGCTAGTTGTGATGGCCTAGTTCAATATTTTTATATAGTCTATACTTTCTTTGTTTCTTCTTTAGCGAGTTGCTGATATACTTATTCCAACAAACAAGAATGAGAACACAAGGATTGATGCTTCTAATTATTTTATAGCTGTTCAGCAAGGAGATACATTCTAATTCAAAATGGACCCAGCAAAGCAAAGTGTCCGAATTACAATTTTCCAAGAATCAAGATTAAATTCATAATATAAATGGTTTGTATCCAGGAGTGAGAAGTTGTAATGAACAATGAGTGATTTCTTTTTGGTCCTGTTAGAAAATGAGATGCAAGAATGAAAGCCAGTATTGTCAGAATTATCCACTGGGCATATAGAAGTGATCTCTGAAATGTGCTTGTCACAGATAGTGATCAGCAGGTCCAAAATATTATTACATGTTGGGAACAAAATTAGGTGAGACAAACTGTGCAAGGAAAACATGTAAAAAAACTCTGTCAATAAAAAACAACCAGCATCATCCACAGTCTGTGTGTGGATAATTAACATCTCTGAATAAAATGCTGATTCATCATATTGATCACTGCTGCAGTAGACTTAGCTACATGGGTCATATCCTGCATAGGATATAACAGACGTCTAGCTTCCAAAACTTTAGGGCACCTTCCATGTGCTCAGGCCAGCAGTCAGCTAAAACTGAGTTCATTAAAAAACAGGTTTGGGCACTAAGCCTTTCATAACTTTTCTGCCACAGAAAAGTATGATCCTCTGAGGCTTTAGAGGATTGATGGTCGGCTTGTGACATTCCTCTGCTGGCAGATAAGTTCATTTTGGGGAAAACAACTTTAATTTAAAAACAAAATGTTTTGTTTATTAAGGCTTTCCTGGTCAGAAAAGTTACTTTAAAACTAGGAGTTTGTGTTTTAATGTACTATCATGAGACTGTATTATACTTTTAAATGAGAACACTTTTTTTATGTCAACTTTAAATTTCTTTAAGATAATTGAAAACCATTTATTTAAGAAGTTGTGTTTATTTTACTTTGTGGGGCTGGTAAACTGTTTTGAAGTGCTTTTTACTACATTTTTATGTGAAAAAAGTGGCATTTAAAGACTTTTAGGTTTCACTGGCTTTCACTGTTTGTTTTTCCAGGAAAAGAGGCACCATTTTCTGCTTGACTATGGAACAAACTGCTGGTACCACAGTCAGTTCTTCTTACCATAAAAATAAAAAGTTAAGCAAAACTCCTTTGCCACCATAGCGGGTTAGCAATTTGCCTTTGCAGCAAGTGAGTGACTCTGCAGTGGCCATTAGTTGTACCTCAGACCACTCAACTTTTAACCCATAACCATCTGGTGTATCGTATACAGTCACTATTGACCAAGGGTTAGCCACGTCATCTGCAGCTATTTGGTTGCCTGTCAGTGGGCAAGGAAAAGCCACTCTTGTTGGTCCTGGTTGAGGGAACAGAGAAGACTTCACTGTTTTGTCAGAATGTTGTGCCTGTCCCTGGGGAAGCTACTGCTGCCAATAATAACAATGTTGGCTGCATTTTACCTGTCAAAAAGAAACAGAAAACTAAACATGTATCTTCTCCTCCTCAAATTCCCTTAAACTGGAGCAGTTTACTGGGTCTGGCTCAGGATTTAATGTAGGCTACTGATCCTTATAAAGTAGTTTCTGGTAAAAGAAAGAGGGTTATGTCTTTTCCTGCAGAGATTCAAGATTCTGAATCCAGATATAGGAAGATTAAGGGACAGACACTGAGTTATCTCCTCATGTTTCTGATTTGGACTCAGAGGAGAGATCAGTTTCTGATTCTGTCCGTGGGAGTTTCTCTTTCATTGAAACTATTTCCAGAATGAACCAGTACTTTCAGGGGAAGAATACTGAGGTTTCTCAATCCCTCAGAAAATACTATGAGCTGTTACAGAAGGAATTTCCAGGACCTTCACCCATTCCTCCAGTTCTGTCAGCTTTGGAGGATGTGTGTGTTACTGCCTTCAGTTTTCATGATAGTCAGCCGGCTGCCCCTAAAAAGGCAGATAGGACATATAAAGTTCCTCAATCTTTTAACTTTTTATACATTCTTCCCAAACCTAACCCTGCATCTACGGCTTTACTTAATCCTACTGGTGCTAAGCATTTAGTTAATTACAATCCTACTCTTTCTTTCTTTTTTTTTTTTTTTGAACAAGAAACATCTTTATTGCAGTATCACTTATAATATAGACAATCATGCATTTACATAAACAAAGACAAACCACACTGATACAATGTTAGTTGCAAACATTATACATCACTTATAATCTATACAGTCACTCAGTCAAACATTATATAACTCATTCAAATCCTGCCTTCTTTTAAACCTCATTCCTCCAATCCATGTAGTATTCCCACAATTTCCATTTTTTTCTATGTAATTTGCTCCTACCATTTTCTAAAGATCCCATTTCCAGTTGTTTTCTCTCTTTTACTATATTCACTATTCACTACTTCTACTACAGTTGGTTTAGACTTTGATTTCCATTTTCTAGTAATTGCTTTTTTTGGCAGCCACCATAATTAGACTCAGCAAGGCCTTACTATGTCTAGGCAATTCTGATTCGGTATCACAGCTCAAAAAAATAATAGTTTCCTTAATTATAACAACTTGTTCACTCAGTATTTCTGATAAGAGTAATCTGCAGGGAATTTTTAAAGTCAGCTAACTCATTACTCTCCCAGAATATATGTTTCCAATTATCTCTTTCTTCCCCATCACACTTCAGCATTTGCTGTCTACTTAAGGAAAAATTCTTTGGAGTCTATGTGGGCTATAAAAGTACCAAAGTAAACACTTCCGAGCAAAGATCCTAAATCTTCTAGACTTTGTTGCATATTTGGGAGACATACATATATCTCTCCATCATTTATTTGGGAATTGCTTATCCAATCTCTCTTTCCAATTCTTTCTAACCTCCTCTGATTAATTATTGTAGTTATCATGCAATATTTTATATGCTCTACTAATTATTCCTTTTTAAACAGCAGCTTCTGTTCTATATTTTACTAAAAACTCTACCAATATTGGTCTTTTGTTTTAGATCCCCGTATGTCTTTCTCTTTGGCTATACTCTGATATCAATACTTGATTGGGAAGGCAATCTCTAGCCTACAGTCCAAAACAATTCTTGGTATCTTCCCATTCTATTACCTTTCCCTCTATATTTATTTGCTCCCAGTACCTTGGTTCTTTTGCCAATTTTCTCCAATAAATTCCACCCCCTCTTACCCATTGTTTGTATCACTAAATGCAGTCATCCCTACTGGTAGAATTTCTTTTCTCCATTCCCATGTTGGCTTAGTTCTTAGAATACTTTCTGCTACTTTGTGAATATAATATTCTGTATGATTATTATTCTCCTTAAGGATCTGCATCCAAAATCCCAGTCTCTCCTTTTTTCTTGAGCTTTCCCTCTGTTTCGTCATCATCCCTTTCCACTCTGAATTAAAGGTTTCTGCTTGTGCTATGTGTAAGAGCGTTAAATGTGTAGCTTCTCATCTGGCTGATAAAAATATGCCTAACCTGTTTATAAAACTAATGGGACTAGAAATATTTTAACTCCTTGTATCTTGTTATCCATATCCATAAAACAGAGCTTCCAATTTCTCAGTTTTTGTATTATCTTTTGTTTACTGTCTTCCCACATATCCTTAGTTGCCACACCAGAATCCTTTTTAATACATACTCCTAAGTACTTCAGTTTATCATATCCCCATAAATATAGATAATGCTGAATCAATTCACGTGTGGGTACGTAGTTTACAGATATTGCCTTTGTTTTAGATTCATTCATTTTATATCCCAAAAAGAATTGAAACTGATCTCAAAATGTTCCACAACACTGAAATGTCCTTTTCTGGTTGTATAAGGTATAAAATAATATCATCTGCAAACAGAGACAGCTTTTCTTGACTGCCATAACAATTATATCCTTGAATTTCTGAGTTCCTTATTTTATTTGCCAGTGGCATCTAAATATAATGCAAATAACAAAGGGGAAAGAGGACATGTCTGCCTGGCTCCTCTGCTTAAATAGAAATTATCAAAGAGGAATCCACCCAATTTAATTTTCACCTACAATCACTCATATATCTTCCTAATTATCCTTATAGTTTTATCAGGGAATACAAATGCTTTCATTGCCCTGCTCATAAACTCCCAGTTTACTCTGTTAAATGTTTTCTCTGTATCAAGACTCACCATCAACAGTGTTATTTTCTTACATTCTGCTTCCCTCTGGATCATCAATGTTCTGTTAATTTTGTCAAATGTTTGCCTCCTCTTTCAGCCTTTATAGACATAAACACTTTATAATCATGATTTAGGATTGAAATGGGTTTGTTTGAAACTGGATCTGATGGGTCTTTACCCTCTTTAGGTATTGCAGCCACCCCGCTTTCTTCAAGGTGCTGGTGCAAAATACTGTTAAACAAAACATTCAGATCTTTATCAGTTTGTCCCTCCTAGCTCCCAAACTTCCACAGAAATACCATCTATCCCTGGGAACTTTCCTATGGATTGGTAATACATCATCATTTTTATCTCATCTCCACCTATCCTGTTTGTAACTGAGCCTCATCTACCTCTAACCTTGGCATATTTAATTCTTCCATAAACTTTTCCATTTGTACCTTTCCTTGATTTCCATATTTCTCTGATTTATACAGACTTTCATAACATTTACAAAATATTTCTAGTACCTCTACAGGATCTCTTGTTACCTTCCTTGTTATAGGCTCCCTAAGCTTGGCAACACCCTTTCTACTTTCTGTTGCCTGAGTCATTGTGCTAAAGTTTTTGTGCTCTGGAATTATTATCAAAAACAGTTGCTTGTCAGCAACTTTTCTAAACTTAGGCATATTATTGAGATAATCCCTTATGTTCTGTTTAACAGTCTCTAATTGCCCTCTTTTTGTTATGTGAAATTCCCCCTAATCTGCAATACATTAACCTCTGTCAGTCCCTCTGAATATTTTTTGTTACTTCTTAACAATATCTCTTTTATTTCCACACTATTTTTAAACTCCACTTTAATTTTATCCCACTCCCTAGCTATATTTTCATAAGAAATTTCTATCTTCTCTAATAACTCCCGAATAATTTCCACTGCCCATTCCTTTTTCATCAGATAAGTGGAAAAGCGGCAGCGGCTCATTTTTATTTCATTACCCTGCATTTTTATTTTAGTTATGATTTGAAATAGCTATTGGATGCATATTAAAACTTTCAAATAAATCCACATGTTCCTGTGAAATGTAAGTTCTGTCTAGCCTAGTCTTGTTTTAGTATCTTGGGAAATAATATGTAAAATCACTCCAAACTCCTACTATTAAATTCACATCTTCCATGCCAAATTTTTTCATAAATGTCTTCAAAAATCTACCCTCCTTTGTTATATTTTCCCTTCTGGGCCCACAGATACATCTTTACTGCTGCAAATCAAATTCCAGTCCCCACCTATAAGTAATATTTCCTGCTGAATGCCAATTATTTTTACCAGAATTTTCTTAAGCTCCATTATAGCAATTTTAGGTGGAATATAAGTACATTCCAGTGTAATCATTTTCCCTTGCCAGTAGTCCCTTAGTACTACAAATCTACAATTATCTTTTTAATCCACTTCTATCACTATTGGAGCTCCTCTTGCAATTAATTTCAGTACTCGTCTTTTCGTTTGTCCCAGGTATTCCTCTGAGTAACAGTCCTGAAAACCTTTCTTTATCAAATTCACATGTTCAGTTCTTTCCAAGTGTGTCTCCTGTTGCAGAGCTATTTGCACTCTACATTTTTAAATATAGTTCACTACTCTTGCATTTTTGTATATATCTGTGTGACCATTTACAATAAAGATAATATAGAAAGTGTCATTATGTTAAAAAGTTATTATTCCCACCTTTTATGTGTAACAGTATTTTGTTAAGTGTCTAGTTCCATCTTTTGTGTTACATGCATACAGTAATGTTTGTCAGGTTAATCTTTTATACAGTTGTTTCTTGCCATATCCATTTGACCCTATGTCACATCTTACAAAATGTTTTGTTTTATTGAAAGCCCTCAAAAAAATGAACACATCCCCAATGCACCCCTAAAACCTATTAACTTAAAACCAACACACAGAACTACGTACATCTTCAAATATTGAAGTTTTACCCTCCTAATAGGAACAATTGCATCAGACTAATAACCACACTCACAAACTTGGATTAACCTAAAAGGAAGGTTATGCATGCTAAGATGAATGGTACAGTTTGTGCTTCTACTAAGTGCTGTCTAATTTTGTCTTAGCTTTGTTACTCTACCATAATGGGAAAAAACTTGAATGCTTTCAGAAAATGTTATCTCCTAGCAATTGAAGGAAAGAAAGAAGCATTCTGCTTTTGTTGCTGTTTATCAGATTGTCTCTATGAAGACATGAGAACTAGATACAGAGTTGCTTCTACCAACACTCTTTTATTTGCTAGAGAAAAATGTTTTATTAAATTTGTGATGATAGGAGGCCATGCCAGGAGAAATAGGGTGGTGGATATGTAACATATGCTAGCACAGCTAGCTAGAATTTTGTAAATAATTATATGTCATTTATATATCAAGCTGATTTGTACAGATGCTTGTGCTGAAAATGTATTTGTGATGTTTGCTTATGTTAAAATGTATCAGCAGTGTGCCCTGGTGGAAGGAAAAGAGATGTATATGCATTATTGTAACTGTGTAAATGTATACATTGCCATGGCATATAACAGAAGTGAAGAAGTTAATCCTAATCCACCTGACTTTGCAAAATATTATTGAAATTAAATTACTTTATGGGTTAAGCCATAAAGATGTCATCCTACAGTTTTGAATGGAGCCAGATACACAATGTCTGTGCTAGAGAATAGGTTGTAGCTCCTGTAGGGCAAGCAGAATGGGTTTACAGTTTTATGACTTCCAGGAACATCAGCAGGTCTCAGCAATGCTTTTGTGTGTGTATTATTAACACATATATGCTAAAATCCTAGCAGCTTCTAGTGTTTGTGAGAGTATGGGAACCAGAAGTCATATGACAAGATGTATGTGATGTCATTCTGTACAGAAATAATGTTTCAATATTAGAGGAGACTGAAGTCTCAGCAGCATTCTGTATTCTGTCTTGGATCTGACAACAAGGACCATTCACCCACCTTGCCTTGCTCTATTCAGTAAGTAGGGAAAGTAATTATTTTAGTCAAATTTGGACTAGATAGTGAGATTATCTAAATACTGTTTTTTCTATAACTGTGTGGAACTTTCCATCGGTGTTATTTTTAATATTCCCTGTGACTGAAACTCTGGTGTTTACTGTAAATAGATATTTAGTATTTTCGTGTTTTATTTATTTATTTATTGTTAAATATATTTAAACATTTCAATGTTTAGTCCTATCTCGCCTTCATTCTTACACATGGGTTCTGAGCCGATCCTCGGCTCTGACTCGGCCTTTTTACAAGCTCAAAGTCTTCTAGTTGGCTCGTGGTTAGGTAGGTATCATAGGCACCATTACAATTCCCAGATCTCGTTTGCCACGTCGACGTGTTCGGATGTGCTTCTTCTTGGTCGTGTCTAAGTCTAACACATTTTGCTAATTTTTTGGCTAATTTGTGCTGTTTGTTTTCAGTTTAGATAGGTTCATATAGCTTCTGCGAGTGTTGTTTCTGTAGTTTAGATAGTTTAGCTACTTACTGTGTATTTTTCCTGTGTGGATAATTATTACTGAGAACAGTTGGCCATTGGCCTTATCATTCTCATTGGTATCCTGTGTGCCAGTTAGTTTCTCTCTGGGCTTTTTGCCCTGAGGTTTTCTAGCAGTTTAGATATTGTTGATTATTAGTAGTTTTAGGCATGTTTGCACTTAGTTTAACTGCGTATGCAGTACTTTGTAGAACTTAGGTATAGCATTCTCAGTGTGCTGTGTTGTTAGTTTAAACTAGTGTTTTCTTGTGGAGTTCTCCACATAGTTGTATTGTATTTGCAATTAGCTGAACGGGGTTCTGAACTTCTTCCTTTATCTCTGAGTTGTTAGAAATTTCTTTCCTGTGTGTGTGCACGCGAGTGGGTAAATTTGTCATTTCTAACCCCTTTTCTCTTCTAGGTCCATTTTAGTTAGAGGATCTAGGTTTCTCCCTTCTCTTTCTACCCAGGGCTAGGACCATTTAAGAAGAGAACCTAGTCCTCATGGTTGTGTGTCTGCTGGTACTTTAAGGGCTAGGCCCATTTAAGTTAGAGGACCTAGTCCTCTCATTCTTTCTATCTCTCTGTGTGTCTGACTAGATTAATCTTCTGTGAGATGTCTAAGGAGGTCAAAGATCATAAGCCCTGTGGGTTTAAAAAGTTTGTGAAATGTTCGCAGAAGATGTCTATTATGGATGGCCACAGTAACTGTGTATACTGTCTAGGGGCCATCCATTTACAGGAAACATGTCTTTTTTACCACTCATTTAGTGCCAGGGTATTGCAGGAGAGAAAGAATAAACTTATATTAAAAGGTCTCCTTAAGCTCTCCTTTGAGGAAGATCTGGCCAGCTCTTCCTCCTCCTCTAAGTCGCATGGATCCAAAAAGGACAAATCAAAATCTTCTAAGAGGCATTCCCTGGCGCCGGCTGGTGCATCAAAACCGCCTCTCAAAATTTCTAAAACTGACAAGTCTGCTTCCTCCTCGACTCCATTGAGTTCGGAGCTGATCGAAGATACTACTACTATGGCTACAGTGTCAGCACCAGGCAGTTCGGAGCCGACCACTGATAGCAGACATCGGAGCCGGTCTACGGATTCTTTGCCGGTCTCCCCTACATTAAGGTCCTCCATACTACAGAGATCTAGATCTCCCAAACTGTCTTCCAAATCTTCCTGGTGCTTATCGGAAGATGTGGAGAGAGTAGTGCTGAGACTCCCGAAGTCATCTGCCTTACCTAAAATGATGTTGGCTCTGACCCAGTCATTTCCGGAGCCACTTGAGTCCATTATCCCTTCTGTGATTCCTCCTCTGAGCCATGCTGGGCTTTTGGAGCTGGAGTGCTTTGTACCACTGGTAAAACCCCCTATTCCAGCTCCCCCTTAGGTTGTCTCAGAGCTGAGTCCTGCTCCAACACCTTCAGTGCCATCCATGGTGTCTAGGAGCCAAAGATCCCCCGTCAGCCCTGACAGGGACACTTGGAACCGGACCTCTTTGTTTCCAAGCATTCCACTCTGTGCGTCAGCTAGGGTGAACTCAGACCCTACATCTAACTTGGAGCCGATGGCATCCTCCATCTCCTCAGAGCCGGGTATGTCTTCAGAGCCAGAGATGTTGGCCTTCAAGATGATGAGGAGTGGGTTGTCCCGATCATCAGGTCCACCCATGGGTACCAACACTCTTCCCCCCTCGGGCACCTACTTCCATCTCAGCACCTACTCCATCTCTGGACAGCGGAGACTTGCAGCCTCAGAAGCCTCTGGCTGGTGGCCCCCACTCTTCCAAGACCTCCCTGGGATACCCTTCGAGGAGTCAGCATGGAAGAGGACATGCAAAAGGAAGCATGTAGACTTCCAGGATGAGTCTCTTATCACTGACACCGATCTTGAGAGGTCAGAAGGGTCCCCCAAGTCATCCTCTGGTGATGTCTCCTTTGTAGACATCTTGAAGATCCTTAAGCAGAGGTGCGGCTGGCCCACTGTTACCCCTTCTAATGAGGAGTTGGTGTACCTGAAGGCTCTCTGGTCTCAACCCTCAGCCTCTTGGGTGTCTCCACCCTTTGATGAACTGTTAGAGCTTGGTAGTCGGAAGGTGTGAGAGACTCCTGATGCCATAGAGCCAGTCCCCAGGAGACCAAATAAATTTCTATCAGCTCCCAAGGAGAAGGAATTTTTGTCAAAGGATGTTCCCATAGATGCCATGGTGGTGGCAGTGGCCACTAAGAAGGAGCTAGCTGAGACTTCTTCTTCTGTCCATCCACTGAATAAAGAGTCTTTAATGATGGACAGATATGGGAAGCGTATCTTTTTGTCAGCGGCATTTACTCTTAGATCACTGAACTACCTAACACACTATACAAGGCTTCAGAGAGATCTCCTTAAAGAGTTAGGAGAGACTCTACAAGGTACATCCACTGAGGGAGTCCCTGAGAAGGTGTCTGCTCAGTTGTGCAGCTTGAATTCTATTGTCAACTCGTCCATGAGGCTGATCTCTTATGCAGCCGATGGAGTGAGCAGGGCAGTGGGTTCAGGATTCTCCATATGGAGGCACTCCTGAATGCATTTGTGTAATTTTGCGAAGCCGTTCAAGTCTACTTTTACCAAAGCCCCCTTTGACGGTTCTTCATTGTGTGGACCTAAGGTAAAGGACACACTCACCTGGTGCGAGCAAGAAGGAAAAACACTCTCTGCCATGGGAGTACATTTTACCATCCCCTCTAGACCATATCCCAAGGGTCAGAGATGTGGTAAAATGTGGTCCAAGAAGTCCCAGAGTTTTTTCCATGATGCACAGTGTGACTCCTCCTTCAGAGGCAGAGGAGGAGGAGGAAATAGCAGATGTCATTCTAGAGGCAGGGGTGGACCGCAGTACCAGGGAGGCCGTGATTCATTTTGGGTCCGGCTCTACTAGCGCTCCTGATGTGGGGCCCGACTGTGCTTCTGTGGAGCCAGTCGGGGTCGCATTTCTTTGTATCCGGAAGTCTGGCTAAGTATCACTCGAGACAGATGTGTACAAAGAATTATTACCAGAGGTTATTCCATCCCCTTTTCTCTGCCACCTCATGTCCCCAAGTGGATCCCGGATGTTCCACCCAATCACAGGGATCAAGCAACTGTAGAAGTCAACAAGTTGCTCACAAACAGATTCATCCAAACCATCCCTGCAGACCAAGTAGGATTTGGAACTTACTCCAGATTCTTTTTAGTGCCAGAACCTACATTGGACTGGAGGCCCATCTTGGACCTCAGCAAATTAAACAAATCCATAAAGAAGGACAAGTTCCGGATGGTGACACTGCAGTCTATGCTCCCTTTACTAGGGAAAGACACTTGGATGTGCTCAATAGACCTCCAAGATGCTTACTGACACATAAAAATGGACAGGGTGTCGAGGAGTCATCTACGCTTCCGGCTGGGAGCCAGTCACTACCAGTTTCGTGCTCTGCCCTTTGGTCTCACCACAGCCCCCAGGGTGTTCACCAAGTGTATGGCAGTAGTGACAGCTCACCTGAGACATCTAGGATTCCAGGTGTTTCCGTATCTGGACGACTGGCTCCTGACCACCCCTACCAGGCATCTACTTTATCAGACCAGGGACACCACTATTCAACTTTGTTCCCAGTTGGGGATTACTATAAATTGTGAAAAATCTGCCGTATCGCCCTCTCAATTTGTCATTTTTATAGGTACAGAAATAGACACAATAGCCATGGTGGCTCGCCTTCAAGTAGAAAGGGCACAGAATCTTGTACAACAAATTCACCATCTTCACCCTCTCCGAAAATTCAAGGCCAAGACTGTTCTGAAGCTTCTAGGGACCATGGCTTTTACCATACTACTAGTGCCTTTAGCCAGACTACACATGCGGATTCTTCAGTGGCTGCTGTCGTCCCAGTGGTCCTTCCAACAACTGTCCTTAACTCACCACATTCTGTTGACAGAGTCTTGCAAGAAGGACCTCAGTTGGTGGATTCAACCCAATCAGTTAACTATGGGCACTCCATTCCTCCCTCACCAACCCACTGTGACCACGGATGCCTCACAGATAGGGTGAGGGGGCATTATCTAGGCAGGACTATCCAAGGCACATGGCAAGATCACAAGGCCCACCTGCATATCAATGTTCTAGAGATTAGGGTGGTGCTGCTGGCATTGCAAGCACTTCATGACCGTCTTCCTCTCGGGACAATTGCAATACAATCAGACTACCTAGACGAAGCAGTGGATTACTTTAACTCAATCTTTCTCAAAATCCTAAAAAGTCATGTACCATCCCGAACCATCCGAGCCAAGACTAACTATGCCCCTTAACTGACAAAAGAAACTAAAACCATAATCAAGGACAGAGATAGAGCCTGGACCCAATATCATAAACTGAAAACCACTACCACAAAACAAAACTATCTTGTTCTCCGGAACAAGGCCAAAAAATTTATAAAACTTGATAAAACTAATTATTACAAAACCTTACAGGAAAAACATGCCCACTGTCCTAAAAAATTCTGGGCCTCAATAAATAAATTACTTCACCCAGGCAAAACCAGCACTCCCACACCCATAGCACCAACCAGTAATGAGCACATCCCCACCCAATTCAACAGATTCTTTACAGAAACAGTCCTAACCCTATCTAATACCCAAAATAGTACCACTAACCCCACACTTTCTCCTACCCCTTCTATCCCTATTACACAACAAACTCCCTCTAACTTTTCCTTCTCTCCAGCACCCACAAAACCTATTACTAAACTCCTCAAGAAACTAAAACCCACTACACTGGCAGCTGACAAACTTCCTGTTGACTTCCTTCAACTCTTGGCAGAAACCATATCTTACCTCATATCTATCCTCATAAATAGATCCATATCTGAATGCAAAGGACCCAACCTGTGGAAAATATCCCATATTATCCCACTCCACAAAGGCGGCAACTCCCTTGAGCTCACCAACTACTGCCCAATCGCAATCTTATCACCATTATCAAAAATACTCGAGAGAGTATTACATACATATCTAATGCAATACCTCCTACAAAATAACTTATATCATCATCTCAACATGGGTTTTGACCCTCCCATAGTACCACAACAGCCCTACTGTCATACACCAACATAGTCAACACTCATAGAATCAACGGGCAGTTTGTATGCTCTGTGTTCTTAGACTTGTCAAAGGCATTAGATATGGTCAACCACAGCATCCTGCTCAAATCTCTATCTACCCTTAACTTAACCTCCCCCACTATATCTTGGTTCAACAGCTACTTGTCAGGCCAACAACAAGCAGTTCTGTGGCAGGACCAACTATCCTCCCTTCTAGTAGTATCCATAGGAGTCCCTCAAAGTTCCATTCTTGGTCCTTTACTATTCTCCATATTTACAAATCAAATAGCTGCATCCTCCCCCTCTGCCTCTATAGTGCAATATGCTGATGACACTACTATCATATGTGCCGGCCCAGCCTTAAACAAACTACAAACAATAACACAACACAACTTTACACTTGCTGAAGCATGATTTTCTAGTATTAAACTTGTACTCAATCCCAAAAAAACAAACCTAATTCTCTTCTCTCCTGGTAGATCTGCACTAAACAATGATTTCAGCATAAACTCCAAAGATAATATCGTGATCACCCCAACATCACACACTAAACTCCTAGGAGTAGTAATCGATAACAATCTTAAATTTGACATACACATAGCCCACGCAATCAAAAAAAGTGCACAAAAAGCTTAGTCTCTTGTATAGAAACAGACAATTCATGACCAGCTATACCAAAGCCACTATTGCTAGAACTCCCCTACTATCCACCCTACTGTATGCCTCCCCAGTTCTGACTAATCTTCACCACAGCAAGCAAAACAAAATGGCAGCTTGCTATAACAAGATTGCCAGGTTTGCTACAGGTGCCTTTAATAGGGACCATCACTGTCATTCCCTCAAACAACTCAAATGGCTTGAGTTGCCCCATCTACTTCTTACTACACAGCTCTCCACAGCCCACAAACTGTTCTACCTCCCTGACAAAACCCCCATACTACGAAATCTAATGCAACCCTACACCACCACCCGAGTCTTAAGATCAACAGACCAAAATCTCATAAAAGTCATCAAACATAAGAATGAAGCTGGTAAAACTCTCTTTGCCTGTACAATAGCAAAAACCTGGAATTCACTTCCTAATGATATTAGTTCTACAAGTTCTGCTCAACAATTTAAGAAACTACACAAAACCCATTATTTTAACAAGTGGCTGTGCCCATGTGACTCCCCAGGCTAATCCACTACATTGCAGTGATGCAAGGATTCTACCAAGGAGGACCCAGTATGGCCTAATGTCTAGAATTCTTATTCTTTCCTAAAAATGCTTACTCAAATGGTATTGACTTATATGTCTGTAACTAAATACTAAATATGTTCCTATATGCTATTTGTTTTGCCTTATGAACACAGCTATGTACTTTACAAAAGTCTGTGAAGCAATGTTAGGTATTATGTTTATATTATGTGCATTAAGAATACAGTGCTGTATCTTGTAAATTTATCTGTTTAGCAATTGTTTAAGTGGAGCTTTTCTCCCCGGGCCTCCGCTGAAAATGGACCTGTGTCCAGCCGGACTTTCCCGGTCATCAAATGTAAAATAAAATAAATAAACATGCCTGTAGTATGGTATCTCAACAAACAAGGTGGAAACAGATCATATTCACTTTGTCGAGAGGCCATTCAGGTATGGAAATGGGCGATATCTTCCCAGTGCTTTCTTGTGGTGATGCACATCCCAGGGACAACCAACGTGATAGCTGACAAACTCAGCCGGGCAATTTTGATGCCCCACGAGTGGTCTCTGAAGCAGGAAATAGTTGAGCAGATTTTCCACAGATGGGGACAGCCTTGCTGTGATCTTTTTGCCAGCCCGATCAATGCCAAATGCAGCAGCTATTTCTCCCTCATCCCCCCTCCGGGGGAGTCACCGAGAGACGCACTTGTTCATGATTGGCCTCTGGGTCTCATTTATGCTTTCCCACCCTTTCCTCTCATATCCAAGGTTATTCAGAAAGCAAAACTGCTGGGAAGCAAACTAATCCTCATTACTCCTTACTGGTCTCGTCAAGTTTGGTTCCCCTTTCTTGAGCCTTACCTATTAGACGATTCAAGGACTCTGGACCCAGTGCCAGATCTCTTGACGCATGTCAGGCTCTCTTCGTCCCAGTCTACACACCCTTAATTTGACAGCTTGGCTGCTCCAGTTCCATTCCTAGTCAGGCTTCATGATTTCTCACCCTCTGTGACTCATATCCTTACATCTTCTCATAAACCCTCCACTAGAAAATTATACACCAGTAAATGGAAAAGGTTCTCTATCTGGGCTGAGGAAAGGAATGCTGACCCTTATACGGCATCTATTCTGGTGGTATTGGAATTCATGTCTGAACTTTTCCACCAGGGATCTGTGGCTTCTGCAATCAGAGTTCAGTTGGCAGCAATTTCCAATTTTCATTTGGGTCAGCAGGATTCTAATCTGATGTCACATAGCTTGTGCAAGACCTTCCTTAAAGGTGCCACTTTGTTAAGACCTCCCCTTCAGGAACCGGTTGCTTCATGGGACTTGAATTTTGTTCTATCCAAATTAACGTCTCCACCTTTTGAGCCAGCCCATTCGTCTCCTTTAAAATTTCTGTCATGGAAGACTTTGTTTCTGGTAGCAATCACATCTGCTAGAAGGGTTTCTGAGTTACAAGCACTATCCGTCAAACCCCTGTATTTGATATTTCACAAAGACAGTGTATCTCTTCGTACTAATCCATCCTTTGTCCCCAAGGTCTGCTCCCATAACATTTTGAATCAAGCCATAGAGCTTCCAGTGTTTTTCCCTAATCATTCCAATGCAGCAGAATACAGTTTAATCATTTGGACGTTCACAGACAATTACGGTTTTATTTGCACCGGACCAGGGAATTCAGGAAGTCAGACCAATTATTTATTTCCTTCTCCAACTCCAGATTAGGTCTCCCAGTTTCAAAAGTGACCCTCTCTAATTGGATCTCCAGCTGTATAGCTTACATTTACTCTTCTGTTGGTCAGCCTTTACCTTTCAAAATTAAGGCTCATTCAACGAGATTTCAGTCTACGTCTGCAGCCTTTCAAGCCAAGGTCCCGCTTGATAATATCTGTGCAGCAGCAACTTAGGCTATCCCTCACACATTTATTACTCATTACAAATTGGATTTGACCTCCAGGGGTAGAGCATCCTTTGGCTCCATGGTACTCAGGAGTATTTTTTCCATGAGCCACCCAAGAATAAGGTGCTGGGGATGCTGTCCCATGTGTAAGAATGAAGGCGGGATAGGACTATAGAACATAAAGAAGTTATGTACTCACCATAATGTTCCATGTTTGTAGTCCATCTCACCCTTCATTCTTATGAACCCACCCTCCTACCCCATCCTGGAAGGATCTGGAGATGGAAAAATTGTTATTATTAAGTGGAGACCTTTTATTATTGGGTTCTTTCTGCATTTTTTTAAATTTCTCTTTAGTTTGCAGCAAACAAGATCTGGGGGTTGTACTGGTGCACCATGGGATACCTATCTAGCCACGAGCCAACTAGAAGACTTTGAGCTTGTAAAAAGGCCGAGTCGGAGCCGGGGATTGGCTCTGAACCCATGTGTAAGAATGAAGGGTGAGATGGACTACAGACATGGAATGTTATGGTGAGTACATAACTTCTTTTTTTGGCTAGTCATTTTTAGAAAATATTTAAGCTTTGAGAGTATTTGCATATATTTATTTGGTGATAACTCTGGCCACTCCTGAAAGCCTTGCTGTTTGGTCAGCATTACCAATTGTATTAATATTAATTTTACTCAGTATAATTAGGTATCCTTGTAAGAGCCTTAAAGTAGCTGGCAGGGGTTCTGGTGGCAGTGATAGATACCTTATTGTCTGTACAGAAGAGGGCACAGCTGGTGAATCTATGCCAGCCTCTCCCAGGTGTGTGTGTGTGTGTGTGTGTGTGTGTGTGTGTGTGTGTGTGTGTGTGTGTGTGTGTGTGTGTGTGTGTGTGTGTCAGCTGATTGGAGCAGGGACACAAAGCTCTGTTTTCACAAAGAGGTTTTGGGATGACTTAGCTTGGAACCTCAGCTAAAAACTCAACTCTGAGCTGTGCCACTGGGGAGTGTTATTGGGGGTCTGGACAGATATAGACAGGGACCAGCCCTCAGACTGAGTTTTTTTCCCTGGGTGCTCTTAAGGGAAATTGTGAGTGATGGAGAGAGGTCTGCATCTGGAAATATTGAGTGTATCCATTTGTATTCCAAGTGAATATCCTTCTCCAGTGTCAGTGGTGAGGATTCAGGCTCCTTTATTACTGATCCAGTGTGAGAATGTCACAAAATTCAAAGCTCTTTTTTATTTGCTTTCTCTTAAAACTTACAAGATCAAGCCAAGGGCCTTAATCCAGTTATTCCTCTGTGCAAGAGTGAAAAAGGCACATTGTTTTTTTTTAATCATGCTCATTGATCAGACTTTTCTTCATTTTTTACATTGCAGTGCCTACACTTCTTAAAATTGAACAAGAAGAAAGAAAGAAAGAAGAAGGGAAAAAGCAGGGGCACATGTTTACTTTAGTATCCCCATTATACTCGAAAATAATTGAGAAAACTTTACTTTATAACATGAAGATTATATCATGCATTATAAAAATACTACCATTAAGAAGAAAATTTTGTTTTACTTGCAGTTCACTTTTTCCTTCCTCTTCCCCTCTCTTATATGTTCTTTCAAACATTAATGGCATGAAGTAGGTCATATGCTTTCGAGTCCCCTACAAGTTTAACAAATTCAAAAAGTCCAATATTTCCAGGTCTTCTTGTTCTATCATGTTTCACAAATATAATTAATGCTTTGTAGTTCCACCTTTTCTGAGTTGGTGGTTTTATTCCTGTTTATATTCATCTCCCATGCCACATCTCTGCTTCATTTTCAATGTACTCTAGGTTCTTCTAGTCAACTCTTGTGCTTTTTCTGACTCTCAATCATTTTTCATTGAAACATTGGAAAATGTTTCACTGGCATAATCTGTCTGTGGTCTTTATTACCAGAAGAACAAGCAGCAGAACCTCCTTCTGTTTCATAGCTCACTTTTTGTTGGAAAAATGTTTGTTTTCTTCTACTTAGCATGCTCTGCATCAAAAAATAATTGTGTCCCTCCAGGAAGAAATATTCTGAAAATAGCTGGGTATAGCAGCTTGAATCTCACATCTGCTTCTTGATATTCCCTGATTACTGGAATAAATTTACTTCTCTTCTGCCTGGTGTACAGTGAGTAATCATTTTCCACAAACACTCTACTTCTCCCTCTTTCAGTACGTTGTCCTTCTGCCACAGTTTTGTCTGAATCAACTTCTTCTGCTGGTAGGATTACATGTTTAATATTAAAAGTTTAGGTTGCTTTCTGATGTCCAGATTTGGAGCATACACACAATGCTCCCTTTCAATTAACAATTCCTGCTGTGTAACACCAGCCCAGTTGCTTATTTGTGCTTTCATACAATTAATACAGTCTGTTCCTTCCAGCTTCTTTGGTACAGCAGAAAATCTCAAGTTTTCCTATGTGCCCTGTCCTGCAATTATATTATTTTTTGAAACATCTCTTCTTGAGCAGTCTCATATTCAGGCATCCTTTTCTTCAATTTAACTTTTGAGTTTTGCAGTTTTATCACCTTATCTGAATATCTGATCTGATGTTGTTAGTTTTCAACTTTTCATTCTATCCTCGACGGTTGGGTTCGGATCTGAACCTTGGTTCCAACTTGGCCATTACTAAATCTCATGGTAACCAAAAAGCTTGAGCTTCTCTCTTACCCATAATGCACCAACCCCTAACATATCCAGATCTCATTTGCCACTTTTTGTGAAAAGACATGGTCAGCTTTAGATCTCGAGTTTCATTCGGATAATTGCAGATGCTATGTTTTCCTAGCTTGCCTTCATTATTGATGGTTGGGTTCAGAACCGGGCATCGGTTCTGACTCGGCCACATACTAAAGCTTGAGAGCTTTTACTTGCTCGAGGCTACATCCTATTCCAAGATGCCTAGCGACTATTACCCAGATCTCATTTGCCGCTTGCAGCTTGGGATTGCTTTTTGCTGGCTCAGGCTAAGTGACTATTTTCTTTAACTTTTGTGTGGTTCTTTGGCAGTTTTTTCAGTGGTAGAATAATTAATTTAGATAGCTGTATCTTTTCAGTGTTTCCTTGCCTTAGTTGAAAGCTTTTTAGCTGTTTGTTGCTGACCTGTGTGGGCAGTTTTCTTTTTAGGCCTTCTATCTAACGGCTGCCCCTTTTTAGTTAGTCTGTTTAAGTTAGAGGATTCCTTTTTTCTCCTCTTTCCCTAGCTTAGCCCATTTTAGTTAGAGGGCTCCCTTTCCCCTCTTTTAAATTCCAGGTTTCACCGTTTGAGTTAGAGGCATCTCCTCAGGTTAGAGGAATACATTGTTTAAGTTAGAGACTTTCCTTTAACCCCTTTTCCTTCTAATTTCCTTTTCCAAAAAAAACCTCTTGGTTCTTTCTAGTGTAGTTGTTTTTTTTTGTAGTCTTATTGATCCATTTTGCTGTGTTCTTGGACTTATGTGACAAATTTACTATTATTTGTGACTTTATTACTGGTTGTGACTTTTTTTGCTGATAGTGACTTAACAGGATGTCTAAACAGTTTGGCTTTAAGAAGTTTGATTCTTGCACACAAAAAATGTCAATCACATATGGACACACTAGTTGTGTGTGTATTGCTTGGGTGCCATTTTCCTGCAGGATTCCTTTTCTATTTGCCATGTTTTTAGTTCAAGGGTCTTGCAGGAACGTAAAAACAAGTTGATACTCAGGGTTCGTTTGGCCCAGAACCAATGGAGTACAGTCGAATGATATCCAGCCCAATGGTAATGTACGCAGATGGGAGAAAGCACGCCAACAGGTTAGTGTGAGACGAAATGCTAGCACTGTTGTAATGCATCAGCAAGAGGCAGAAGTACTTCACGCAGACCCACCAGAACCATGTACAGTTAGCGAGCAGGTTCAGTTGATTTTGCCAGGGACATCGAAAGAATCTCTGCCAGATAGAGGTGACAACAATTTGCGACCAGCAGAGTCCATTACCAACTCGGCCTCCATTACTCATTCCACGGAAGTATCACCAGTAACCTGCGCTACAGCAGCTATGCTGATGGATGATTTACTATCAGGAGAAAGTAATATGGGGGCATGACCGAAAACACAACGGGGGAAACAGCATTTTTTGGAGATGCTGCCAGCACCTATGAAGAAAAAAGTTGCATGTTAAAGGTTGTTAAGCGAGGACCGGAGTGTGGACAAAAGGAGGAAAATATTGGACTGACTAATAATGTGGACTTTGGTATTGTTTTTAATTTATCTACATATGTTTTAAATAATGATGAGTTAGCAGTACCTAACAAAGGACTTACCTTTGTGCCCAGCAATAGCAGTGTATATAATGAAATAATAATGGATATCATGCTTTTCTGTCGCAATGTAGCTCTGAAAATGATGTATGGGGATAATGAGAGAGGTAATTTGACCTTAAAGAAACCGAGTAGTTTTGTACCACCACTTACACCCCCCCTGAATTTGTTCATTAGGGGATGTGAGCAAGATTTGATAAGATACTTTATTGAAGGAGATACCAGCAGATTTTACAATCTTACTCTAACACAGAGGACAGCATTGCAGAGTTTATGTAATAATACAGATTTAACAATAAAACCGGCGGATAAGGGTGGGGCGGTTGTTGTGCTGGATACAACCTGGTATAATAGTAGATTGAGAGAACTACTCCAAGACGAAAGCACATATACCCAGATTAATCCATTGGGTGTGAGACAAGCCATAGATAGGGTACATCACGCTCTGCAAAGGCTGAAGTTTGAGATGAGAATTACTGATGATACTTTTGACTTTCTTTGGTTAGAAAAAGCAGTCACGCCTGTCTTCAAGGCACTCCCGAAGATTCATAAGTCCCTGGTTAACCTACCCCTGAGACCCATAGTTTCAGGGAGGGGGTGGGTGACTGAGAATATCTCTATATGGTTGGAACATCAATTAAAACCCTATGTTGAAGGGATTGAGAATATTTTGTTGGACACAGGTGACGTCTTGATGAAGTTGGGTAGGGTATATTATATGGATAAGAAGGATAAGTTATTGATGGCCACCCTAGATATAAACAACTTATTCACAGTCATTAACAATGAATATGGAGTGGATATGCTAAGTACCCTTTTGAACGACCTAGGAGTTACTGAGGTCAAGATTAGCCTAATAAAGGAACTTCTGCTATTGGTATTGGAGAACAATATATTCATAGGAGCAGAGTCTATATATAGACAGGCACAGGGGGTAGCCATGGGCACCCCTTGTGCCAACACTTATGCTAACCTAGTCCTTGCCCAATGGGAGAAAAAACACGTATTGAGTAATGATGCATGGAAGGGATATATAAAGATGTATGTGCATTTTGTGGACAACGTCTTTATATTATGGAATGGAAATCTGAACATGTTACAGAAATTTGTGAGTTTTTTACACTCGACCACAACATTCTTTAGGTTCACTTTAAAAGCCTCCTTTGATTCTATAGATTTTTTGGATGTAAACTTAGCACAGAGTGTAGATGGTTTCACATCAAAGCTATATAAGAAAGAATGTTGGAAGAACACGATACTGTCATATGATAGCATGCATCCACGTTATACATATTCGAACATTGTACAGGGCAGGCAGTAGGATCTCAGGATATGTTTGGATAATGGTGATTATGACAAAGAACTAGCTACACTTAAGGGCTGTTTACAACAGAGGGGTTATCGGGAAGATAAAGTGGATAAGCTGATAAACACCAGCAAAGGCTTCAGGGAAAGCAAATATAAACCTTGGCTTAGACACACTCCAGCCCAGATAGACAAAAATAAAAGACCCATAGTTGCAAGGAGTCCCCAGTTAATGTTTACCTACAGTAGCAACATAGGTGATATCTGTAATGTTGTACAGAATAACTGGAACATTCTGACTAGTGATGAAGGGCTGAGTGATATAGTAGGTTGTAGACCTAACTTCAGATATAGAAGAAACAAGAATCTGAAGGATTTGTTATGCAAAGAAAGGCTAAGTAGTCAAAATACAGTGGCAACAATAACGACGGGCACATTCCCGTGTGGGAGGTGCAAAGCTTGTGGCCACATTAATAAGAAGACTAACTTTGAGCATCCTGTTACACATAGGCAATTTGTGTTAAAAGGGAGGGCTACCTGTCGACGGATATAGTATATTTAGCTGAGTGTAGCCATTGCCCTAGTTTTATGTAGGAAAACTAACCAGATGTTAAAGACAAGGATATTACAGCACCTATCTAGTATTAGGAATGGGGATGTGCATAATGCTTTGAGCAGACATGTGATGGATAATGCCACACACAAATTCACTTTCAGGGCTATAGTAAACATAAGGCTTACCACTAGAGGGCGTGATGTGAAGCATTTGACAGAATTAGCAGAATCCAGATGGATCATTGAGCTTATGGCCAATCGTACACCAGGTTTAAATGATGTGATACCTGTTAAGCCCACCCTTCAAAATAGGCGGGTTTTTTACTGAATCCTATTGGATATGCACTAGTTTAAAAGAAGGGGTTGTTTTATTGTAATTTTATCTGATGAAGGGAGAAGTCCCGAAAGCGCTCATCTTGTGTTTATGTGCAATAAAGATTTTAAGGAATAGCAGTGTCCTTTCCGCGTTTTTTGGTGTCTATTAAAAGGGCCTTTTGAATCGGCTGTTAAAGAGACTCAGGCCTCCAAAACTTCTGAGAAGTCATCCAAAACTTCTTCGGCTCCATCTTCTGAGCTGTCGAAAAGATATGAGAAAGTGGATTCTTCGGACCCGAAGTCTGTCGGTTCTGAAAAGGAAAAGTCTCCATCGGTTCCACCTGGAGTTTCAGAAACATCTCAGAGACAAAAAAGGAGCTGGTCACCTTCCTTGGATCCAGTTTATTCAGTGCCACAGTCTCCTTTATTGCAATCAGTGGCGGGTAGCCACAAGTCCTCCACTCATTCCTCTTGGTTATCCAGGAGCCTTTCGGATGATGGTGTAGAGTGGGTGGTTAGAAGGTTGCTTCATACACTGGCTCAGGTGAGTTCATCTCCCACATCAGCCTCTGAGCCATCCTCCTTGGTGTTGGGGAGGTCCCCCAGTTCCTTGGAGCCAGGGGCTCTCTCGGCCCAGGATCATGGTGCCTTTGAGGTGATGAGGAGTGTGTGTTCCTCAGAGACTGCTCCACCCTCGACCCTAGCTACTCTTCCCCCTAAAGGGCCAGTGTCAAACTCTACACCATCCCTCTAGCTCAAGCATAGGGAACTGATGCCCCAAATGGGTGAGAAGCTCTCTTCTGAAATATACCCGGAGCACCCCGCTGAGGAGGTCCGTCGGAAGAGAACTTGTAAGAGGAAACACATAGACTCCCCTGAGTCTGTCACATCAGATACTGACTTAGAGGATTCAGAAGGGTCACCGCAGTCACCCTCTGAGGAAGTCTCTTTTTCAGACATCTTAGTGATCCTGAAGCAGAGGGGTGGCTGGAAAACTCTCTCCCCTTCTGAAGATGAGTCGGTATACCTGGAGGCATTTGGTTCTCGACCCTCCACTTCTTGGGTGTCTCCGCCTTTTGACCAGCTCCTGGGTATAGTCAGTCGAAAGGCATGGGGCTCTACAGAGTTGGTGGAACCAGTTCAGAGGAGGCCCAACAAATTCATTACAGCCCCGGAGGACAAGCAATTTCTAATCAAAGGTTTCCCAGTAGATGGTATGGTGGTAGCGGTGACCACCAAGAAGGAATTAGCCGAAACTTCTTCATCTGTCCATCCGCCAAATAAGGAGTCTCGAGCAATGGACAGATATGGGAAGTATATGTTCTCTTCAGTGGCCTTTACCCTTAGGTCACTGAATTATTTATCCCACTTTACTTGTCTTCAGAGGGATCTCCTCAAGGAGCTAGGAGATACCTTCCAAGGTGCTACAGCTGGGGGCTACCTGACATGATAAGCTCTCAGCTTGCGACCTTAACCTCTATAACAAACTCCTCAATGTGCCTCATTTCTTATGTGGCTGATGGAGCAAGTAGGGCAGCAGGCACAGGAATAGCACTGTGGAGACATTTCTGGATGTGTCTTTGTGAATTTGCTGAACCCTTCAAGTCTTCTTTTACTGATGCCCCCTTTTGACGACTCATTTTTGTTCAGGCCAAAAGTTAAGGAAACTCTTACCAGGAGCAAACAAGATGGTAAGTCTGTATCTGCTTTTGGAGTACGTTTCTCTGTCCCTACCAGACCTTACCCCAAAGGTCAGAAAGGTGGAAAAATGTGGTGCCAGAAATCCAAAGGAGCTTTGCCGAACGCTTGTGGTGATTTTTCCTCCAAGGGCAAAGGGGGAAATAACAATGGAAGATGCCTCCCTCGTGGCAGAGGGGGTCCGCAGAATCAGGGCAACAGAGATAAGTTCTCTTGTAGGCCTTTCCAGTGCTCCTGAATGGAGGCTCACCTGTCCACCTCTGGAGACAGTCAGGGGGAGGATATCACTGTACCCAAAAGCCTGTCGAGAAATCACTCAAGACAAATGGGTATGGTCGATCATATCCAGGTGATACAACATTAATTTCTCCCTTCCACCCCTTCCACCAAAGTCTATCCCGGACATATCACCCAGTCAAAAGGATCAAGCAACCCTAGAAGTTCAAAGGTTGCTAGGAAAAAGAGTCATCCAAGAAGTTCCCACAGACAAAATCTGATCCGGAATTTACTCAAAGTTCTTTTTAGTTCCAAAAAAGCAAGGGACTGGAGACCAATTTTGGATCTCAGTAGACTAAGCAATTTGGTAAAGAAAACAAAGATCCAGGTGGTGACACTGCAGTCTATACTCCCTTTTTTGGGACAAGACAATTGGATGTGCTCCATAGATCTTCAGGATGCGTACTACCATATAAAGATGGACAGGTGATCCAGAAGATATTTAAGCTTCCGGCTGGGAGCCAGTCATTACCAATTCAGAGCTCTGCCCTTTGGTCTCACTACTGTCCTCAGAGTGTTTACCAAATGCATGGCAGTAATTACGGCTCACCTGAGGCATTTAGGATTACGGATGTTTCCATACTTAGACAACTGGCTCCTGACTGCCACCACTGAGCATCTACTAACCAGGGCAAGAGACACCACCATTCATCTCTGCTCAGAGCTAGGCATTACCATAAATTTTGAAAAATCTGCCTTGTTGCCATCACAGCATATTACCTTTATAGGGGCAGACTTAAACAAAAAAGACATGGTCGCAAAACTGCCTCACGAAATAATTCAAACATTATGCCATCAGGTGTCAATATTGCTTATGAAGGAAAATGTGCAAGCAAAATTTGTCCTCAAGGTCCTGGGTTCAGTGGCAGCTGCAATAACATTAGTCCCACTGGCGCATCTACACATAGGAATATTACAGAGGCTACTCTTTGCTCAGTGGTCCATGCAGGAGTCGCCCATGTCACACAAGATTCGCATTACAAATACCTGCAAGAGGGACATACGATGGTGGCTTCAGTCCATGCTGGTAACAATAGCCAAACCGTTTGTTCTCCCCCAACTGGTAGATACAGTGACCACGGATGCTTCCCAGATAGGGTGGGGGGATTATCTGGGATAGACTGTCCAAGAGACTTGACAAGAACACGAATACCACTTGCACATAAATGTCCTAAAGATGTGGGCGGTGCTTCTGGCGTTGCAAGCATTCCAGAGCTCTCTTCCAACAGATACGATTGCAATACAGACAGCCAATATGTCTGTGGTGTGGTACATAAACAAACAAAGTGGAACCAGATCTTACTCACCCTCTGTCGAGAGGCTCAGAGAGTATGGCAATGGGCAATTTCTTCTCAGTGTTTTCTGACTGCAACGTACATCCCAGGGAAATTCAACGTGATAGCGGACAGATTAAGCAGGGGAATTCTTATGCCTCATGAGTGGTCCCTGTATCAGGAAATTGCAAACCAAATTTTTCGCAAGTGGGGCCTGCCTTGCTGTGACCTCTTTGCCACATCCATCAACTCCAAATGCAGCAGCTATTTTGCCCTAATTCCCCCTCTGGAGGGCTCACCAAGGGATGCACTTGTTCATGATTGGCCCCCAGGACTTCTATATGCTTTCCCCCATTTTCATTGATACTCAAGGTCCTCCAGAAAGCCAAATTGTCGAGTTGCAGGCTAATTCTCATTGCTCCTTACTGGCCTCATCAGATAAAGTTCCCCTTTCTATTGCCCCATCTTCAGGAGAAGCTTGGATCCTGGACCCAGTGCCAGATTTTCTGACTCATCATTCAGAAATGCTCCACCAGTCTATTCAAAGCCTCAAGCTGACAGCTTGGTTACTCCACTTCCCATCTTAGCCAGGCTTCCAGAACTATCCCTGGCAGTGCGACACATTCTGGCTTCATCACACAAGAATACAACTAGAAAACTTTATGCAAGCAAATGGAAGAGATTTTCTTGTTGGGCTGGCAAAAACCATATAGATCCCTTTACAGCTCCTATATCTTCAATCCTGGAATTTTTAACAGAAACCTTTAATGGGGGTAAAGCAGCAGCCATGGTACGAGTACAACTTACTGCCATATCAAACTACCACGTAGGAGACATGGGATCCAATATAATGTCCCACAGATTATGCAAAGCCTTTCTCAGAGGTACATTCCTTTTAAGACCTCCCATAAGAGAAGCACCACCTCCTTGGGACCTCAATTTTGTGGTATTATCTCTAATTCTCCCTTCTTTTGAACCAGCCTCCTCTTGCCCACTAAAGTTCTTATCTTGGAAGACAATCTTTCTAACAGCCATTACTTCAGCGAGGAGGGTTTCAGAACTGCAAGCTCTGTCTATCCATCCTCTCTATCTGATTTTCCGCAAAGACAGAATTTCCCTCAGGACAAATCCTTCCTTTCTGATGAAGGTTTGTTCTGAGGCCAATTTAAAACAGAACATTGAGCTACCCATATTTTTCCCCAATCATGGCAACAAGGCAGAATACATGCTTCATCAATTGGATGTACATAGGCAGTTACATTTTTACTTACATAGGACAAAGGAATTTAGAAAATCTGACCAACTGTTTATGTCATTCTCAGAAAACAGAAAAGGAACTTCAGTTTCAAAAGTCACCTTATCAAAATGGCTTACAGACACCATTACTTATGTCTATAACTCTCAGAATAAAGAGCTGCCGGGAAAAATTAGAGGGCATTCAACCAGAGCTATGTCTACTTCCACTGCCTTTCAAGCTAGGCTCCCTTTGGATTCAATTTGTGCTGCAGCTATATGGGTTAACCCTCATACCTTTGTCACTCATTACAAAGTAGATGTGGCCTCCCAGAACAGGGCATCTTTTGATTCCACTGTTCTGAAGAGTTTATTCCCTTGAGCCACCTGAGAAAGAAGGTGTTGGGGACGCTGTCCCAGTCATCAAGAATGAAGGTGAGATAGGACAACATAACATAAAGAAGTTATGTACTCACCATAAGGTTCCATGTTTGTTGTCCATAATCTCACCTTCATTCTTGCACCCCACCCCTCCTTCCCCCTTCCTGGGGGATCGAAAGGAATTTTCTGAAACTGGCTGTAATTTTTCTGATTCCCTTCATACTTTAGGAATTATGGGCAGAGGATCTGTTGTAGTTGTTGCACTGGGTGGCATTGCCTAGTGATTAGTTCTCTCAAATGAGATCTGGGTAACAGTTGCTAGGCATCTTGGGATACAATGTAGCTTCAAGCCAGTAAAAGCTATCGAGCCTTAGTATGTGGCAGAGTTGGAACTGATGCTCAGTTCCGAACCCAACCATCAAGAATGAAGGTGAGATTATGGACAACAAACATGGAATGTTATGGTGAGTACCTAACTTCTTTTTTCTTCTCTTTAATCTCTCAAGTTCCACTTTATATATTATTCCCTTACCCTCTTACAGTATTGTAACTCTTTTTTTTTACCATTGTTGGGATTTTCCCCATTTTTCCTGTCTATTATACATGCTAGTGTAGTTCTAATACCATAGTTTGTATTCTTTCTCTCTTTCCTCTTTCTTCATATATATATATATATATATATATATATATATATATATATATAAAGGTCTTCTCCCATATTGCAAAAGAACAAGAATGTGGTGTAGATAATTGGTTCAACCAACAACTATACAAAAGTAAACCAAAAACAAAAGAGGATGAACCAAACCACAGCAGGCAGCAAATAAAAAAGAATTCCATTTAATGTTAAGTGCTTTCACAGCACATCAAGCTGCTTCATCAGACACGCAAGAAATGCACTGCCTTACTTTTAAACTAAAAACAACCAATAAAATAATTTATTCAATTACATGGAGTAATAAGTGCAGTCCTTGTTTAAAGACATATACAAAAGCACATATATAATCAGTTTAAAAATGATCTTCTAGGCAGTAAACATTCAAAAACATAAACATATTACATACAAATGTGAACAATTTAAAAAGTAATAGAACAGAAATAAAAACAGTAGTCATCTGGGCAGTCCCCTAGCCTGTGAAACTGGCTTTATAGAAACTTTGCCATTAATACCTCTACCCATGTTAGCTCTCATCCTTATAATCCATTCTAACTCTGCTGTCTCTGTTTTATTTCTGATGTCTCCCCCTCTTTCATTCTTGGGGATTATTTCCATCACCATGGACTTGAACGTGTGTGTATGATCATGTATAGCAACATGTTTGGCTAAGGCATTAGATTCAGCACCCCTAGATATATCATACAGATGTTCTCTCATGCGTTCTTTTAACTTATGATTTATTTTCCCTATGTGGAATTAATAGGATCTACTACAGTAAGCCAGATAGACAAGGTCAGTTGTATTGCAGTCTGCTTTTAACTTAAATTCCCATACTTTACCAGTGTGTGGGTGAGTGAACTTACTACTGATGTCTAAATGTCCACAATAATTACATTTTTTTTACATGGAAAAGTACCCCTCCTGCCACTATCAGTCCTATTTATAAAAGCTTCCCTCGGCCCATATAGAAGCCTTTTCAAAGATTTCTTATTTTTGTATGTATAGCTAGGTCTGTCTCCTACTATATCCTTCACTTTATCATCTGTACATAATATATCCCAGTATTTCACAAAAATATCCTGCAGTAACCTTATATTACTGGAATAAGTGATGGGTGTACGCATAAATTTCTTACCTTTATTTCCCTCACTATTATTGACAATAATATCTGAAAAGTAGGGTCTACCCCTTTCCCCTCTATATTCAGGTATTTGGGAAAATATACCAGTAACTTCCCTCTCATTATAACCTCTGTCCATGAACTTGCCTTTAAGATTCTCAAGTTCATCCTTAAACTTCTAATCATCTGCCACTAATCTTGAGGTTCTTAGGCCTTGGTTTACTCCTCTTCCATATTACTGTTATTTTCTTATAGTCGCCAGCATGTCTGAGAAAGGCCCTTCCAGTTTTAAAAAGTGTCTGAAATGTGGGCACAAATTACTCTTTCAGATGTTCATACTCTCTGTGTGTATTGTTTAGGCCTGCAACATCTTCAGGAGGATTGTTCCATTTGCCAGAATTTCAATCCCAGGGCTCTTGTGGATAGGAAAAATAAACTTATCCTCAAAGATTTATTGTAATCTTCTTTTGGTGAAGCTATCCATGGGGTTCAACCCCCCAAAATTAAAGCTAAGAAGTCCATATCAAAGTCTCTAAAGCCTTTCACTTCTTTGACTCTGTCATTGAAGCCATCAAAGAAGAGATTGAAATCGGATCTGAGATCTCAAATCTCCTCCCCTTTGGATCTGAAGAAGAAGAAACTAGTGGATCCTACATCCTCAGATTCGACAAAGAAATCTACTGATCCAACTGCTTTGAGTCCGACTATTACTCAAAGGATCAGATATTCCCCTTCTTATGGCCCTGTGCCTTCCAGGATCCCTTCCTCTTTTTTGGAAAGGCACTGATCAAAGTCACCTTCCCTTGCCTCATCTCATTTGTCCAGAAGTTTGACTGAGGAAGATGCAGACAAAATGATGAGGAAGTTTCTCTATGTGCAGATCCAGATGGGTGTTTTACCAGCTCCTACACCCTCAGGTCAGGAGGCCTGTCTATCTACAACACCCTCACTTCTCACTCCTTGTCTGATCCCATTGGTTGATTTAGAGTCCCTGGATCTGAACCTTCTGGGTCCATCTGGCTTGGATATGAAGATAACTTTATCTTTGGATCTGAAGTTAACTCTGAGTGCATCAGCTCTGACATTTTCTGATCCGGATGACTCTCGGCCCAAAGCTTCCTTGTCAGATCTGAGGTGTTAGAGTAGACTCCGTAGGTTTCTGAGTCATCTCTGCTCCTTGGAGCTAGCTTGGCTCTGACCCCCCTCTTCAAGGAGAGTGCTTTCAGAGCAGGAGGAGACAGTGGTCAGGAAGCTTGCCTTCTCAACACCGAGGTCTTTCTTCTCTCTGGAGCCGTCTGTCTTCGTGGTAGTGAAAAGGGTATTTTCTGCTGGGACAGGACTGATGGAGCCAACCCCCTCAGATCTTCAATCTAGTTCCCAGATGTCTCTGCACTTCCACACCACAGGGACCCCCAGCTGGAGACCCCCAAACCACCCACCAGGGTTTCACAATTTCTTTTGGCACATCCCAGGAACACTCCATTGAGAAAGTCCCTTGGAAGAGAAAGAGCAAGAGGAGGTACTTGGACTGTCTGCAAGAGTCAGTCACTGAGGATACTGATTTCAATGAAGGTGAAGGGTCCCCAAGATCACCTCTGGAAGACATCTCATTTGGAGACATCCTTGAGATCCTTAAGCAGAAAGGTGGTTGGACCCCCAGCAATGTTTCACTGGAGGAATAAATATTTCTGGAGGCATTTGGAGATGACCCATCTACCTACTGCATTACTCCAGCCACCGATGAGCTCATTGATTTGGTCTCTTGGTGGGTGCAGAAGGAGCCTGACTCAGTTGAGCCTATCTCTAAGAGGCCAGATCAGATTCTGGCTCCACTTGTTGGGAAAGAATTTTGGAGTAAGAGGTGCTCGTGGATGTCATGGTCATGGCAGTGGCCGCCAAGAAGAAACTTGCTGAACAAAGTTCTTTTGTTCATCCCCCTAACAGGGATTCTAGGGTAATGGACAGGTTTGGGAAGCATGTCTGTGCTTCAGTGGCATTCGCTCTTAGGTTGCTGAACTATTTGGCACATTTTACTAGGTTACAAAGTGACGAGCAAAGAACTTTCAAAATCTCTTACAGGGACAGTTTCTGCTGAGGCCCAATCATCTGTGCCCTCCCAGTTGGCTACCCTGCAATCTGTTTTAAATTCATCCTTGAGGCTTATTTCACAAGCAGCTAAAGGTGCCTCAAGGGCAGCAAGTTCAGGCATATCCATTAGAAGGCATGCCTGGATGTGCTTATGTGATTTTGCAGAGCCCTTCAAGTCCTCATCCGTCAATGCACCCTTTGATGGCAGTTCATTGTTTGGCTCAAAAGTGAAGGACATATTATCCAGGTGTGGGAAGGATGGAAAGACCCTCTCTGCAGTGAGCATATGTTTTTTGACTCCTCAATGATCCTTTTCTAGGAATTAATGAGGTGGTCAGAAAATGTGGTATAGAAAGTCCCACACACATGACACGTGGAGAAAGTTCCCTTAGGGGCAGAGGGGGGAATTCTAATGAATGACGATGCCCTTGCAGTAGCAGAGGCCTGCAAAACCAGGGTTCCAGAGATTCTTTCTCTGATAAGACCCTACCAGCATTGCTAAAAGAAAGCTTAATTGTCCACCTCTGGAGGCAATCATGTTCGATTATCCCTGCACCAGAGAGAATGGCAAGACATAACAAGAGATACATGGGTGCAGAGGATTATTTCCAGAGGTTATATAATTCTCTTTTACCTTCCACCTCCAACTGTATGTAAAATTCTTGATGTTCTACCCAGTCAAAGGAAAGTAGTAGCACTAGAAATACAAAAGCTGCTAGAAAAAAAGAGTCATCCAAGAGGTCCTGCCAGACCAGATAGAATCCAGAACTTACTCAGGATTCTTTTTAGTGCCAAAGCAAACAGGAGACTGGAGACCAGTTTTGGATCTCAGCATATTAAAAATCAGTTTGACATACAAAGTTTTGGATGGTCATGGTTCAGTCCATTTTCCCCTTCCTGGGCAAGGATGACTGGATGTGCTCTGCAGACCTTCATGATGCATACTATCACATAAAAATTAACAGACAATCTATAAGGTACTTAAGCTTCTGGCTGGGAGCCAGTTGCTACCAGTTCAGAGCACTGCCCTTTGGCCTCACCACAGCCCCCAGGGTGTTTACCAAACGCATGGCAGTGGTGGCAGCTCACTCGAGACTGCATGGATTCTGTGTGTTCCCATATCTAGATAAATGGCTTATCACCGCCCCTGACTAGGCATCTGCTAATAAGGGCAAGGGAGCAGGTACTTAAGATTTGTTTTTATTTGGGGATAACCATACATTATGACAAGCCTCACCTACAACCAACTCAAATCTTAGAATTCATAGGAGCAGTCTTCAACATGACATCAGTGACAGCTTCTCTTCTTCTTTCAAAAGTACAGACTACCAGATTCCAAGTCAAGAAAATAATTCATAGTACCAACATTTCAGTCCGGTTGATCCTTCAAGCCTTGGGGTCAGTGTCAGCTGCCATAATCTTAGTTCCTCTAGCAAGATTTCATATGAGAATTCATCAAAAAATGCTAGCAACACAATGGTCTATTATTTACCAGCACACATCAACACAAATAAGAATCACTCAGGCGTGCAAGAAATACCTCTGGTGTTGGATTCATTCAGATCAAGTTCTACAAGGCTGTCTTTTCTTTCTCCCTCATACCCAGGGTCATAGTGACCATAGACACTTCCCAGATTGGGTGGGGGGGGGCACTTTCTGGAGAGAGCAATCCAAGGCACTTTGTCCCTCGAAGAGGCCAACATGCATATCAATGTTCTAAACAAGAGAGCAGTGCTCTTAGCATTGTAGGCTTTCCAGGACACTCTCCTTTTAGGGACAATTGCGATTCAAACAGGTACATCAACAAACAAGGTAGGACCAGATCTTACCCTCTTGTGTCGAGAAGCATGCAGAGTGTGGCAATGTGCAATCTCATTGAACCGCTTTCTCATAGCAATGCGCATTCCAGGGAAATCCAGTGTCATAGCAGACAAATTGAGCAGGTCCATTCTTCTACCTAATGAGTGGGCTGTCAACATGAAAGTGGCAGAAATCATTTTCTGCCAATGGGCAGCCTTGCTGTGATCTTTTTGCTTCTCTCCCAAACAACAAATGTAGCAGCTACCTTGTCCTAATCCCCACTCAGGGAAAATCAAAGAGCAATACTCTACTTCATTACTGGTACCCTGGTCTACTTTATGCTTACCCAGCAATTCCACTAATTCTGAAATTCCTGCAAAAAGCCACCAGGCTGAAGAGTAAAGTCATCCTCATTGCACCTTACTGAATTCATCAGATTTGGTTTCCCTTCCTGTGGCCTCATCTTCTTTTCCAACCTTGGATTCTGAATCTGATTCCAGTTCTCCTGTCACATCCGACAGATATGGCTCATCTGGCTATCTCAAACCTCAAGCTAACAGCATAGTTTTTCCAATTCCATTAATATCCAGACAACCGATACTATCTTCCCCTGTCCGTCATATGCTTTTATCTTCCCATAAACCTTCAACAAGAAAGCTTTATACAAGTAAGTGGAAAAGGTTTGTTTATTGGGCACAACAAAAACATAGTGATCCCTTTTCATTCCCAACACATAACATACTTCAGTTTTTAGCAATGATATTTAATGAAAAGGTGTGCTCCTCTACCATTAAGATTCAATTAGCAGCAATATCTAATTTTCATATTGGTTTTGAAAATTATTCTGTGGTCTCTTCCAAACTTTGTAAAGCATTCTTGAGAGGCACTCTTCTATTGAGACCTCAATATAAAGATCCTACTCCAACAAGGGATTTGAACTTGGTACTTCAGGCCTTAATTCATTCCCCCTTTAAACCAGCAGCTTAATGTGACCTTAAGTTCCTGAGATGAAAAACTGTCTTTCTAGTGGCCATTACCTAAGAAAGAATTTCAGCTCTTCAGGCTTCATCATTTGAACCTCCCTATTTGATTTTTCATAAGGATATAATTATATTACATACTAGTGCATCTTTCCTTCCCAAGGTGGTGTCAGAATCTAACATCAATTAATCCATTAATTTGCAAGTATTCTTTCCTAAATTTACAAAGGTGAATATATGTTGCATTTATTGGATGTTCACAGACAATTTCATTTTTATTTACATAGGACAAAAGAAATCAGGAAGACAGATTAATTGCTTGTCTCCTTTGCAGATTTTAAATTTTGGTAAGCTAGTTGTAAAAGTAACTCTAGCCAGATAGCTGACTTATTGTATTTCTTTTATCTATAACAAGTTGGTTCTAACCTCACCTAAACCTGTAAGAGCCCATTCAACTAGGTGCATGGCAACTTCCCCAGTATTTCTATCCAGGGCTTCCATGGACGACATATGTGCAGCTGCAACCTGGGCAAGTCCTCATACCTTTATCACTCATTACAAACTAGATCTGGTCTCGAGGGGCAGAGTAGCCTCTGGCTCAACTGTGCTCAGTAATATCCTTCCTTAGAGTCCATCCATCATTTTTGGTAGCTGAGGACTCTGTTGAGACAGGTGAGGATAGAATGAAAATTGACATCATCAGATAAAGAAGTTATAAAGAAGTTACGTACTCACCCTAACGTTCCATCTGTGTTGTCCATTTTCATTCTTCCTCAACTTCCCACTCACCAATCCCCAACCCTTGTTTCAACAAACTTCTGGTAGAATGAGATATTGTAAGAACACCACTGTCCTTTATGATTAAGCTCTAGATATAGTTCCTTCTGTAGGACAGTATACAAATTTATGGGTCTTTATGTATGTACATTGGCAGATACCACTTTAAGTAAATCAGCAAACAAGATCTGACGTATGTTAGGGGTTGGTGCACTATGGGTAAGGGAGAACCTTGACAGCTTTTTGGTTAATACAAGCTTTAAGTAATGGCTGAGTTAGATCCGAGGTTCAGATCCGAATCCAACAGTTGAGGAAGAATGAAAATGGGCAACACAGACTGAACATTATGGTGAGTATATAACTTCTTTTTTAAAGCTTATTCCATTTTTTCCAGCCTTTTATTATTTGAGTTGATATACTCCTTTGGTGTTTCATTTATTTTAATCCACTCTGAGTAAATTTGACTTATTTTTTCCTCTAGATTACTGGAAGTCATGTCTAGCACCAAAGGTGGAGCTTGATTTTCTTTCAGGTTCTCTGAATTTCTTTTTTGCTAGCATCCAGTCAGTGCACTTACTGGCCAGTTACTGAAATTTACCCCAAAATATCAGTTTACTGGCTCTGTCTTTCAAGTTTCTGTTTTCACAACGGGACAGCTGAAATTAAGCTGTTACTCAATATGCAGCCATTTTGAAAGTCCGCCCAATTCTACTCTTTCTAATAAGGATGGAAAGGTGATTGATAAGTGTAAGAAAAAAGTGTATGTTTTTAGGGTTACCACCTGTCCCACTTTGTGAGGGACAGTCCCTCTTTGGGCACTTGTGTCCTGCAAAAAAATCCCTGAAAAAATGGTAAATGTCCTGAGATTTTAGGACAGAAATATTTCCTATGTTTTCCTAAATAGTTACATAAAAGAGTTATTTTGTATCTGAAACACCTACATGTTATAAGAAAGAGAATAAGCAACTTAAATGCTACAAGAATAAGCTTTATTTAAAAAAAAATGAAGTTCTGTCCTTAGTACTGGCCGTGGATATGTTTTGCCCTGAAAAATCTGAAGTTTCTACAAAAAATGTCCAACCCTATATGCTTTTATAACTTTAAATTTCATAATTTTGAATTGTTGGACTTGTATGGTAAAGTTTGTTCTTATTAATTGTTAAATTATGAGGAATGTTTTTTCTGCAGTTTCTTCTTGTGATGGAACATTTACTTTAAATAATTTAGTTTGTTTAATTGTCATTGTTTGCAGTTTGCATACTTCTTCCAGAGCTATGGACACTGGTACTATTATGAGGTGGTTTACCTGGCTATAATCTCAGAACCTTCAACTGGCAGTAGTGTAGCTAGAGTGGGGTGCAAAGAGCAACAGTCCTGAACACAAAGTGTTGGGGGGCATTAAAAGCCATTCCCAATCACTCTAATGTAATACTGGCTTTTAAAAGATAGTATTGCATTTGTGGTCAAACCTGAATGCTGTAACACTCCATATGTGATCTAAACTGTAGCAACTGCTGCATTGTAGCAAACAGTTTGCTATAGTTCAAAAATTAAAAAAATTTATATTTTTTAACCATAATCTGAGAGCTAAACTGTAGCAACTGTTTACATTTGTAGCAAGCAGTTTGCTACAGTTTAAAAAAATTTTATTTATTTATTTATTTGGAACTAAACTATGAAAGCTGAAGCACTCTGTGCAGGCAGATATAAACTGTAACAACCGTTTGCTACAATTTAAAAGAAGAAATTATTTCTTGTCTTGTAAATTATATTAAGGGAGGGTTGGGGTAAGGACAAAGACATGGGACCTGAATGGCTGGGGCAGGGGAACAGGAGGCATGTCATGCATCTGGCCACCTGGTTGGTGTGCCAGTAGTGGGAATGTCTGTTTTTTTTTTTTTTTTGCTTGGGACAGGGTGTACAGATCTAACTGTAATAAGCCAATCACTTACAGTTTATTGCAGAGAAGTGCTTTTTTTTATCCTTCACTTATAGAGGTGAAGAATGGGGCGCTGGTTCATAGTACCAGCCCACGGTGCTAATTGAACTATCTATGCTTTTGCCTCCCAGAAGATATTAAAAATTAAAATGTAAGTTTGCTTTGGGTAAACATTTAGTTTTTGGCCCCGCTGCTGAAGAGGTGATGAAAGGGTCAAGCTAATCCAGGGAATCTCTAAGATTTTTAGCCTTCCCAAATTTTCCAAGGGATTTTCTATTTCCTTATCTAGTTTTGGCAAAAAAACAGACAAAAAGTTTCAACAAAATGCAGATAAACAGATGTTTAAGAAGAAATGGCAAGAGGATTTCAAAAAAATTCTGTAATCTCTCAAAAAAGGACAGTCCAACAAGTCAGAATGACTATTTAGTGGACCTTGTCAGCCCTTCCCACTTTGGCAACAGACAGCTTCAGACAAATGGGTTCTAAAGATCATTCATCAAGTTTACAGATGGCAGTGGGATATAATTTCTTCCTTACTGGGAAGTAATTCCTCATGTACCACACCAGACTCTTTTATTTACACCTGTCCTTTATCATATGCTGTCCTAAGGAGTGATAGAATCAGTTCCTTCTTCCCAGGTTGGGAAAGATTTTTATTCAAGGATGTTTTTAGTGCCAAAGAAAGAAAATGCTTGGAGACCAGTTCTGGATCTTTCTTTCTGAACTGAGTTTGTGATATGCCCAAATTCAAAAGGATTTCACTTTACAACTTGTTACCTCTTTTTCCTCATTCAAATTTCCAGTAATGGGAGTAATATATTACAATATGTAATATATTACTGTAATATATTACAATTCTAGTAACTAGTAATATAATTAATTACTTTTTTCAAAATAGTAATAAAGAAACAGTAATATATTATTTTTTTAGTAACTAGTAACTTAAATGTGAGTTACTTTTGAGTTACTTTTGCTTAAACCAGTGGTTCTCAACGTGGGCATTATTGGCCTCTAAAGAGTGACAGAAATCTTCCAGGGGCCCTGGATAGTATGGATAGTAATCAGATGTTAGGAGGTAATAGAGACTTAGAAGGGGCAATTTGGATAAAAAATTACAACATAATGTTGGCACAACTCATAGCACATAGTATTCGTAACATACCTCTCAACTGTACCAAATTCCTCGGCATTTCAAGGTTTTGGGTTCAAAATAATAGGGTGCCACAAATTCCCAGCTGGCCTCATTAAATCCCAATTTCAGCTTGCAGACAAGGGCACCAGAACCATCCCACTTTTAAGAGGCTTCAATTAAAGAAAAAATAAACACCCCGTGATGGCGACGTCTTCTCCTTTAAGGAGGACCATTTGCTACTCCTTACTGACTAAAGGAACAATTGCCGAAGTCATTGATTTCATGACCCACATTTAGATAATGCCAGAGGAGGGGTATAAGGATTCAGATTCAGGCATCTATTATTCTAATTCACCTACAGATTTTGTGTCAGTATGCATTTTGAACAATAAGATATACTGAGTTGTTGAAGTCCTCAACCATTTAACAGAAAATCAAGCATTTGCCAGAGGCAGGGCAAAAAATGAAGGCAAAATCACAAATAATTGGTAGGTACAATAGTATATTATCCCGCTGTTTATAAGGTGGACATCATGTTAGTGAGTTTGTGTTTCAAATGTTTCCCCGATGTAAAGAAATGCAGTTTAAGAGCCAGTAGCCTGCAGAACTCATATACCACTCATCATCTCAGCACAAAAAATTTTAAACAAAGACATTATCCAAACATAATGTGTGGAGGGGGACAGTGGTCTGAAATCAGGAACAAATTTTCAATAGGGCGCTTATAAACTTAGAACAGTTTTAAAATGACACGGTTTGTGTTAGTGTGTATTTTCTGAAGGATACCAAGAATGAAATCATTTTCAAGAAAGAGTAATACACTGCAGTCAACTAATAATGATAATAATTTGAGTTGTATGTGACTGATGTAACCACAGAATTCTGCACAAGCATGGTGTTGCATTAAAATAACGTGTAAATCGTACACGTTTTACAAACTAACAAAGCCATGCATTCCCAGTAGTAATAGAGCAGCTGCAAGTTAGTAAATCCATGAGTAGAATGTGAAAATATTTTAACTGTCCTCTACAAGCATATGTGTCATAATTAAAGTTTGTAAATACCAGGTATCTTAAGCGCAACATTAATAAAAAGTAAAAGCGGCTGCCACAAAATCCAGCATTTAATTTCTGCTTTAGGGCTGAAAGGCAGCAACTTCAACTCTAGTGTGACTACTATTGCATGCTATGGATGTAAGCTAGCTCAGTCCGTACTTACTGCGGAATTTAAACTAGCCATGCCGAGGTAAGTGTGAGTGAGTGCATGAGTGTACGAGTATGTGTGTTAGTAAAACTGGTGGTTCATTTTTCTGTATGAGAGTGATTGTGTGTGTGTGTGTGTGTGTGTGTGTGTGTGTGTGTGTGTGTGTGTGTGTGTGTGTGTGTGTGTGTGTGTGTGTGTCTATGTAATTTAAACTGGCCATTCATATGACAGATAAAGTTTGTGTGTGTTACTGTGTCAGGAAGTAGGTGTGTGCATGACTGTGTGGCTGTGTGAGAGCAGAAAAAAAGGAAGATGTGTGTGTGTATGTGTGTGAAAGACAAGACAGAAGGTGTGTGTGGGAGGTGAGAGAGAGAGAGCAAAGAGAAGGTGTGTGTGTGTCTGTGTGTGTGTGTGTGTGTGTGTGTGTGTGTGTGTGTGTGTGTGTGCCTGTGTGTGCATGTGTGTGCGTGCGTGTGTGTAACATACCTCTCAACTGTCCAGATTCAGACTCATAGTTTTGGTGTCTTTCTCATAAAATTTGTGGTTTTCTGGTAAATCACAGAGGACTGAAGTCACTAAATAATAACATATATATATATATATATATATATATATATACACACACACATATATATATATATATATACATACACACACACACACACACACACACACACACACACGCACGCGCACGCACGCACGCATGCACGCACACACATGCACACACAAACACATATGCTATATTATAAATACTCTCCAGATTTGTTTACAAAACCTACTAATGCACATTAATATTTACATACCTACAGCAGCAGGTTTCCAAATTAGATTTATTTTATAAATTGAGCAGATTGACCTAATACCAACATATTGACAACAGTGGTTTGTTATAACAATGATTGTTATGACAGACTTTAGTTTCATATTAAGATTAATAGAGTGCACAGTTCTTTTATATATGTTACAGTTACTGATGTATGTTATTTAATGAATTTCTGTAAGGGTGCAGCTAATGAGACATCAGTGTGTATATACTAGAAGTGTGGTAGGGCAGAAAGAAGAATGCAAAGTGTTCTATATACCTATTGCCTACTACTTCCCTTAAGATTTTTTGTTAATGCTGTAAAGGGACTTTAACTGGTGTTTCTGTGTGAATGTATATTTTCAGAATCAATGGTAAATTGGGGAACATTTTCACAATTATTTGAATGTTGGTATCCCACAATTCCTTTGGAGTGGGCAGAGTTACATTATTATACATGGAAATTTTATGTTGATTAATGTCCAGATTTTTGGCCTGTTGTACCTACTTTTCATTGGCCTTTGTCCAGATTTTTGATGTCCCCTGGTTAAGAGATATGATTCATAACAGATCATTAGAATCAGTTTGAAGCGTAATTTACTTCATTTTTTTAGCACTGCAAGGAGGTGAAAGCTAATGATGTCTAGACACCCTCCCTGCCCTGGTACTGTGGGACTCTCACCCACTAAAACACTCCCTAACACTGGAACAAGTTTAGCCTACTAGAGATCATATCCTTACCTTGCCATATAATAAATGGCATTGGTTGTCCATACTGCCATCACTCAGAATCAAACTCACCACTCATTTGTTTAACACCCAACGCCCCAACCCATTGCACCAAGCAGGACTCTTCAGGTGAATCTATGATCAACCAACTTTTGTCTCGACAATTTTTTGTTATGTTTTATTTAAAATTATTTTCAGGTTTCAATTTTTAGTTGCTGAAAATAGAGAAAATGTGATAGTTTTTTTTTTATAGGTCTAGTGCTGCTGGCTGTTTATAGTTTGGTCTAATTATTATTTGTGACTCTCTAGCTATAAAGACTAGTCATCTTCTCCTTTCGGTTGCTCCAGTTAGGGGTTACCACAGCAGATCATCAGTCTGCAGAACAAGTGGCAGTAGAGTTTTACGGTATCTAGTCGCCAGCCCAGCACCTAACCTTCCCCAGAAGGCACATGCACGCACACACCCACACGTAGGACCAATTTATAATGTCCAATCCATCTGCAGCATGTTTGGGAATGTGGGAGGAAACAGGAGCAACTGGAGCAAACCCACGCAAACACATGGAGGACATGCAGACCCCACACAGAAGGCACCCCAGCCAAGAATCCAACTGGAGAACCTCTTACTGTGTGGTGATGAAAGCGAACAGCTGCACCATTGTGCTGCTCAGCTATAAAGACTAGTCTGCTGGAGTTTTTTCAATTGTTAAATACTATTTGTCATCATTGTAACACTGTGTATACAACTTTTTTAATATACTTATATGCATGTGCTTACTTGTGTGAGTAAATCTCAATATTATAAATGATAAATTATATAAAAGTAACACCTTACATTAGTTAGTAACTAGTAATATATTAGTTTTTTTAGAAAAGTAATAACTAATAGTAATATATTACTTTAACTGAAAAATAACTAGTAATAGTAACTTATTACTTTTATAAGTAACTAGCACAACACTGCAAATTTCCTAGTAATGCTAGATTTAGAGTATACTTACCACCACATCTTTATTCATCCAGACTTCAGGTATTTCTTAAGATTTTGAATGTCTGTATCACATTATTAGTTCTCTGCTATACACTTTGTAGTAGCCATAGTGTCTTGTCCAGTTATAGCTCAATCCAGGCTACAGAGTATCCACATTTTTCCATATTTGGACCACTCATCTTTGCAGAGGCTTTTTCAAAGTGTCAGGAATCTCTTTCCTGGGAGAGAGTTGTCTTTCACAAGCTGGGACTCCAAGAGAACATTCAAAAGTCTTTCTTGACTCCTTTTCACAGGATTGATTTCCTTGTGTGTCAGCTACACACCTCAGTTCAAAGAGCTTTTCTTCCACAGGAAAAAAAACAGATCTTTGTCTAGATCTATTTCTAAGATTTTCCACTCAGACTTTGGCTGCTGGGGGGAATGCCTCAGGGTTTTGGGTCTCAGGGCATCTCATCTCATCTCATTTGAATCTCATAATACCTCTGGCAAGACTCCACATGAAAAAGATACAATGGTATCTGAACTCTCGCTAGTCCCAGCACCAGATCTATTTGTGTTTTCAAATCCCAGTGCTGGGGATTGTCAGAAGAGAAATCATTTTGTTGAGACACCAAATATCCTAAAATCTGGGTTGCCCTTTCTCCCTCCTTGTTCCAAAGCAGTCAGTCATCACAGGCACCTCAGATTTTGCGTGGAGAGGAGTTTAAGGAGGGATAAAAGTGCATGGTGTATAGTACACCAAGGACAGACACAAGGACATAAATATCAAAGGTATGCTTGCCCTGATCAAGACACTCAACTCTCTGAATCATCTTTGTTCCATGGACATCTCTAAGTGGTTACAGACAGTACCACATTCATGTGGTACATCAACAAGCAAGGAAGAACCAGATCATGCCACTTTTGCAGATTTGCCATGTTTGCTTGAGATAGAGCTTCACAGCACATCTCACTCTACAGGAATCCTACATTCCATCAGAGCAAAACCGTGTTACAGACAAGCTGAGTAGGACAAAGGAAGACCATCATGAATGGCAACTAAATCAGGGAGTCTTCCAAGATTTGATTCATCTGTGGGGAGTTCCTCATGTACAACTATTTGCCTCCTCTCTATAAAATTAGCTGGCAAGATTCTATTCCAGGACTCCATGCAAGAAGATCTGGAAGACGTGCCTTTTCTTTTTCTTGGACAAGAATGTTCTTGTATTCTTGTCCACCCTTTCCACTCATATTCAGACTGATATTCAGAGTACTTCTGAACATTCAGAAGGAATCCCCCAAGATAATTGTGGTGAATCCCTTCTGACCCAGGCAAGCATGGTTCACTATTATTCTGGAAATGGCCAGGGGCAATCATCACAAGCTTCATCATAGACCGAAACTACTCATATGAGAACAGCAGTGTCTGATACACCGTGACCTTAATAAACTTCAATTGACTGCCTATATGACATGGTTTTAAATCCCTTTAGGCACCTCTTTACTATTATTATATGTGGGGGTTTTGGTGAAAGGTTTATGAGTGAGAGGGGACAATGTATCAGGAGATACCTACATAGCTGCATGGACTCAGCAATACCTGACAGGTCCAAATCATCTTCCTCAAGGAAGAGTAAACCATAAACAAACTATAATAAAAGGAAAAAAATGCTGTCTAGGGCCAAGAAGGAGCAGGTGCCAAGATGGAAGCAATCTCTCCTTTGTCTGAACAAGCAAATAAGGTCACTGGTGAAATCCTCTAAGGCTAACTTCGAGTCCAAATAGGCCAAATCCACCAAGGACAATCACAAGGCCTTCTTCACATACTCAAAGGTAACACTCAAATCTGCTCTGAACATGTGGTCAAGAACACCACATACACAAATGCTGTAGATATAGCTAGCCTGCTGGCAGACAGGTTCAGTGAAAATTTAATTCTCATGTCTCCCCCCCCATCAGTGAACCAGGACATCCCCAGCACCTGCCCCCCCTCCCTTCATCACCAGGGAGCAGGTCTTTAATGCCCTCTCAAAGGCAAAAAATACAGCCTCCATGGGACCTGACAACATCCCTGACTGCATCCTACATGAACTCAGGCATAAGCTCTCAGCAATTAGGCACCCTTTTCAACTAAAGCCTGAACACTGGCTTCATCTCAGCTGAATGGAGGACAGCCACTGTCATCATCCCTCTACATAAAGGTGGAGTGTCCACCGACCCATGCAATTATAGGCGTATCAGCCTAACTAGCTTGATCTGTAAGACTATGGAATGCATTATCATGGACCTTATAAACAAGGACATTGGCAGCCTCCAAATGCTTGACCCCACACAGTTTGGTTTTGTCAGAGGGAGATCATGTCTGTTAAACTTGGTCGACTTCTTCGAAACAGTCACCAAAGCCATGGATGAGGGAATGACAGTGCACTCCACCTACCTTGACCTAGCCAAAGCCTTCGACACTATTCCCCACTTGGGCATAATAGATCTCCCGGCTAGGCATCAACCCGTATGTTACCATATGGTAGCTAACTGGCTCACTGATAGAACCCACTCAGTCAAAATAGGGGAAGCCACCTCTAGTAGTAGACCCATAATGAGCGGCATACCCCAAGGATCGGTCTTGGGGCCCCTACTGTTTGGGATATACTTTTCTGAAGTACAAGCCAAAACCAGTGGTCTGTGGCTGACCAAGTCTGTAGATGACTGCAAGCTGGGTGCTGTCTTAAATTCCCCTAGTGATATGAACATCCTCCAAGAGGGCCTTACCCAAACTAATGTCTGGTGCCAGAAGCATGACCTCAAACTAAATGCCAAGAAATGCATCATTATCCTCTTTGGGGAAAATGGGATCCCTACTATTTATCACATTAATAACAATGTACTAAGCATGCAATCAATTGTGAGGGACTTAGTCACTCAGGTTGATAGCAACCTGACTTTTGACCACCACGTTGCCTCCATTGTCCGGAAGGCTTTCTACATGGCCCACCTCCTAAGTAAGGGTATTTCATCCAGGAACAAGGAGGTCATAACATCCCTGTACTCCTCCCTTATCAGACCCATTATCGAGTACAATGCCCCCTTCGGCATGTACCTTGTCAAGCACATGCAGCAGCTGGACAGACCACAGAGGTTCCTGACCAGGAACCTCCAGGGTCTCAAGCATCTATCCTATACAGATAGGCTAAAAGCCCTGTCCCTCTACTCAGTCTCATACAAACTGCTCAGAGGTGACCTGCAGCTGGCATACAAGGCCATCTCTGACCCATCCTTGATGGAGTTGCTGCATATCTGTAAGTCACACTCACAAGCAAGCCTCGACCTGGTCTGTGACATTAATAGAACTTGGTAGGATAGATTTGTGTCCCAAAGACTCCCCCATCTGTGGAACAGACTTCCTCTCCATGTCAAGCAGTGTACCTCAGTGTGTCCTCTTTAACAGGAACCTGAATGACTGGATGGGAAATAGAAAATTCACCCATGGGATCCCAGCTGTGTCCCTGCTGGCCAGGGGAAACAGGTGCTGATTTTGTGGGAACATGGGCAAAATTCTTGGCTAGGCGTATAAGGGCCTCCAGGCCAATAGCCTGGCATTGTCTTATGAACATATGAAAGGACTTTATGAATTAGTGAGCCTAGTAGAAGATTGGCTCTTAAATATACTGAAAGTCATTTAGCCTTGGTGAGATTTAGGCAGTGATGTTTATTATTGGGGGAGTTAGTAATGAACTGACGGATTTTATTGGAGATGGTTTGTAAGGTGGTGGCATTTTTCTCTGAGGCTGCAGCTATAATGAGTAGTTCATATTCAAGTAGAAATAACTGTATTCTTTTCTCTATGGCAGCTTGGACAAAAGAGGCAATTGTTTGTTCATCCAGAATAGCAGTATGTTGATCTTTCTGCATGTGTTTTGAATGAGTACTTTAAAGTTAAGGGACTGATCTAGACAAATAGGTTCATAGGTATGTACTAGGCTAACAACCACAAGACAAGAGCCTTTTTAAGCCTAGCCATGCATCACAAATCTCTGACAAGTTCTGATACCCTTGATAAGTGTATGCAGGGGCCTGGGAGATTAACTATTTACAGGCTGTCTTAGTCCATTAGAGACTGCCTGAATGTAAGGACTGCATTTACACTGTGTAAGTATGCCACACAGAATTGAAAAGTGAAAATAATACTCTGATGAGGTGAATTTCAACGCCTATTAGTTATGCCATAATATGATACAATGTAACCAGTTCAGCGTATTTCTGGAAGCGTTCTGCCTGTTGTAGGTACTGCAGTGGTTGGACATATGGATCTAGAAAATATGAAGGTATGTTACCACAGATACAAGCAATATTTAAAATTTACTCCAGTGAAGGTGGTAGCAGACTACATGAATTCTAATTAAATATGAAACAGGGTGGGGAAAATGGCTCTGTCCTAGGCAAGAGCATTTACTGACACTATGCCTGGTGTATGGAAGAGGGATTGGTTTGACATAAACATAAGCATTTTATTAGCAATATATCAGGGGTTTGGACAGTGGGGGAATGTCTACTATATACAAGAACAGTTCAGTGATATTACATGTGGAGTATAGGACTGGTGAGTAAGGGCTATTTTAGGCACTATCAGGTTCTAAATATAAATCCTGGGTCATGGAGGTGGGAGTGAATCTGTGTTAGACAGAAGCACTTCATAAACATTAGGCCAGGTAACTGTGTCTACCCTAGTTATGAACACTCTCCAAATATAAATCTTTGATTGGGGAGGTAGGGAGAACCAGATGCTAGACCCTAGAATCAAGCATGTTCCTAAAACAAACCATGGGTTGCAGCTATGGCAGTGTGGTGCCCTAGCTGTGACCACTGCTTAAAACTATACCCATAGAGTTGAGAAAGACTACATCTGTACCTTCCCTGGTTACTGAAAATGAGGGGACAAAGATGGTAGGATTTTTTTAATTTTTTTCTAGTGGAGTCATAGCACTTAGTCATGTATGCTTCTGGGGACAGCAGAGATAAATGGGAGGAAAATAATTTCATTATAGTACACTGCTTCTGAGAACATAAATAACAGGGAAAGAGAATCTACCATTGACATGAGACTAATCATATACTGTTATACTGGGGGGAGATAGACATTTGCTGTGGAAGATAGCCCTTGACATGAACAGTTTTGTACAGTATTACAAGGCTACTGATTATAAATGAGCCACCAAAGACGTAAGCATTTAATATAAGAGCACATAATTTACTGATGTTTTTACATCTAAGTTTTTTTTTTACGGTGTCCTTAGATTTGAATTAAGGTTCAACAAATGATGTATTTTTAAAGTTTGTATGTGAAAATGTCAATAGATTTATGATATGCAAAATGTTTTATGATTTGCTGAACTGCTACAGCTCTGATTTGAGTGATTTGCAATTACAGTATTTCTAGTACTGGAGTGGGAATCATACCTCTCAATCTCTTAGCACAGGAAATCTGGACAAAACCAAAAATAATGGGGGGACAAGGACCACAAAATAGGGACAGATTTTAAATATTGCTTTTATAAACTTAGAAAGTTGTTAGCATGGCATTTTCTGAAGGATATGAAGTCTAAAATTCATATGTCTGTCATTATGTAATTACTTCAGTCCTCAGAAATTTGTGAGGAACAGACCCAAAGTTAAAGGCAAATATCTGGACATTCTGCAAACATCTGGACAGCTGAGACATATGCATGGGAGGAACTTTCTTTGTAAATAGTTTTTGCTGTTCTTCCATGGTTGTGCAATCATAAAATTAGTATATCTAAAGTAAGGGGGCATGAGGGCAATAGAGGACTTGATCCTTTGGGGGAAAAAAAAGATCTTTGTTTTATATGGTTGCTGTTTGCTTTCAGTGAAATTGCATTTTGCCAATGGCCAGCTACTCTAAAAAAGAGCTACATATACTGCTATGGTTTGAGGAGGCCCTGCTGTAGAAATTAGCATGATGTAGTGAATTCTGGAGAGGAGGGATAGAGGGTTTACATCCAGTCTATAGTAGGGTGAGGGATAAATACAATGCTTATATGGTTCTAAAAGCCAAAAAGCCTCACAACACTTTATCACTGGATCCAGGTGGAGCATATTAGCAGTTTCTTCTAGGCTATCAAGGGCAAGAAATGATTTACCCTTTCTTTCTGCACTTTCTCTATGCGACGCAGTCCTTGACTGATAAAGCTATTTCAGTGCAAACTGGTATGAGATGTTCTTCCTATGAAGTGATGTCATATAGTTGTAGGTATGTTAACTCTCAAAGCTACTGTATAGTGACTATAACCACTTACTGGTAATAAATACAAGTGAATGTATATATTAGTTTCAGGAATATACAGTGGTATAATATACTTTCAACTAAAATATTCTACAAAAAAGATCAGGGGAATAAAATTAATAAAAGCTGAGATCTCCATTATCTATAAATGAAAATTTAATTCTGTTTAATGTATTAAACCTGCGAAGGTAAACAATTTAATATTGTTTCTTAGAGGGTTGTAAGATATAGTCATCATGTCATAAGATAACATTACGGTATGTTGACTTGACACTTTGAGGGATCAGTTTCAGTAACATTTTTCATTTTCACTTTTATCTGAATCTAGTTAATGAGGATGACTTGGGGGGGGGGGGGGGGTCGAGGGAAGTATGTTAAACCTTACAATAATATAATTTAATGGAGCCAGAGCAATGTTAACGTCTTTTAAAAAGTATGAAATGCTTCTCAGACAAAAACTTTGTGCAGCAATCTTTTGTTTGATCAGATAACCTTACAGTAGAGTGCATCTGCATTCCCAGTATTTATAAGGTGGTTTGTGACTTGAGAAAAACTTCTGTTGGAATATGTTCAGTGTTTTGTGAAAGCAATTATCTGATTTAGGAACCTCAGATGAGCTGATCTTCTGTCCATATTATGAACTTATGAGCCTGTTGTTCACAATAAACTGAATGTGTGGTAATATGACAATCCTTTCAGCCTTTCAGTTATAGACTTACCTCAGGCTTTGTGCCCACTGAATGGTGCACAGTGACAGTCATCCCACTCCACAAAGGGGGAGCCACCACGGACCCCGAGAACTACCGCCCCATTAGCCTGACGAGCCTGGTCTGCAAGGCTATGGAACGTATCATCATGGAACTTATAAACAATGAAAAACATTGGTAATCTCCAAACTCTGGACCCCACCCAGTTTGGGTTTGTAAAAGGCAGATCATGTCTCCTAAACCTGACAGACTTCTTTGAAGCGGTCACCAAAGCCGTAGATGAGGGTAAGATGGTTCACACAGCCTATCTAGATCTCGCTAAGGCTTTTGACACCATCCCCCACTCTGGAATTATAGATAAACTCACTAAACTAGGTATAACTCCCTATGTCACAAGATGGGTTGCCAACTGGCTCACTAAAAGAACCCACACTGTGAAAGTAGCAGACTCCAAATCCGACTTCAGACCAGTGGCAAGTGGAGTACTGCAGGGTTCAATCCTGGGTCCTCTCCTGTTTGGTATCTACTTCTCTGAAGTACAGGCTAACACAGAAGGTCTTTGGCTAACGAAGTTCACAGATGACTGCAAACTAAGAGCCATAATCGAAACTCTTAATGATGATATGGACATCCTATAAAGGGCCTCACTGAGACAGATGCCTGGTGTCAAAGCCATGGCCTCAAGTTCAATGCCAAAAAGTGCATTGTCATCCTGTTTGGTAAAAACTCTGTACCCATGAACTACCACATAGGCAGTAGTCTACTTAACACCGAAAGTGTGATAAGAGACCTTGGGACACAGGTGGACAGTAATCTCTCCTTTGATAATCACATTGCCACAGTAGTCAGGAAATCCTTCTATGTGGCACACTTCATCATAAAAGGTTTCTCATCCAGGAAAAAAGAGGCAATTGTTCCCCTCTACTCATCACTCATTAGACCCATTATAGAATAAAGTGGTATATATCTCACAAGACATCTACAACAACTGGAAAGACCGCAGAAATATCTCACAAAGAGGATTACCGGCCTCAAACAGATGTCCTACGCAGACCATCTAAAAAAACTCCAGCTTTACTCTGTCGCATATTGCCTATTCAGAGGCGATCTCTGCCTAACATACAAAGCTATGTCAAACCCACAGCTGTTGGACATGCTCCACTTAAAGAAATCTCAATCCCTCCAAGCTACATGCTCTAGGAACTTAAATCTTGTCACAACAATAAACAGAACATGCTGGAGGGATAGATTCCTGTCCCAGAGACTTCCTATACTCTGGAACAAACTACCTATCTATATCAAACAAAGCTTCTCATTAGCACTCTTCAAGAAAAATCTTGATGATTGGATGGGAGATAGGAAATTCACCCCGGGAATCACTTCTGTGGCTCTGCTCAACAGGGGCACAGAAAAATAATTTTCTTGGGTGGCGAAAGCCAGGGTACCTTTTGGCTAGGCTTATATAGGCCCTAGAGCCAATATCCTAGTACCTATCTATGAACCTATGCACCCATTTTAAATGTAGTTAACTAGATACCATACATAAATACATGCCAGTCAAATTCATAGACCAAAATGTGGCTCAAACAGTCAGAATGGTGACCCATTTGTAAAATAAACAGCTTGTACAAAGAACATTTAAAACATCCAGAGTTAACCTATCTGATTTCTGACATCAAACGTATCTATCTGTGACATTGGTGCATGCATGTGATTTCCTGACAAGGCAGAAACAATGTGTTCAATGATTCTCCTTGTAATAAGGAGATTAGCAGTTCTATAAAAAGTAAAATTAAAATTACCATGGAAGCAGCAGTTTCTTTTACCTCTCTGATTAACCATATATGGTGGCCTCACTGCTTGTCGTACAGGATGTATATAATCTCCTACATCTTTGTTACAAGCAGTACACTTAGCTCTGCTATCCAGTCAAGTCAAAGGTTTAAGAGATGCACATATTATTAAAACATCTGTGTAAAATTGTCAAGAGTATGTTATCAAGCTGCCTCAGCTTGAGCTACCAATCATTAGTATCAAAAATAATTTTTGTACATTATCTATATTTTCTAAGTTATTTCTGTTTGCCTTCTACTTGTCCCTATCAAGAACATCTTTCTCTTTTTTCATTTTTTAAGCATTCTAGCTGTTACTTTATCTTTATTTCCTCTCCATTCTCTACTGCTTCATTCATTCTAGCTTTCCAAGTGCCTTCATCCATCGCCAAGTTATCCACTCCTCTTCCTCTGCCAGACTACTTTGAGTGAGCTGGGGCTGGCTGCTGGCATAAATCTTGTCCTGGAAGGGTAGTGGCAGCAGACATTTCTGCTGTTGAAGGGTATTGTTTTATGACCTATCTGTATTTCCCTATCTCCCTACCCCTGCATTCAATGATAACATCTTAGGGCTACTCCCTTTTATGTACTACACCTTCCCTCAAGGAGCATATTTAACAAGTGTCCTCCCTCCTGGATAAGCATGCCAGCTCCAAAGATGCCAGAGCTGCTAATCCAACCTGGGCCGCCTGGTCCATAGTTAGGGATTTATCCCCCTACACCATGGCACCAGCAGGATGTTTAGTTTAATGTGGCTGAATAGCCCATATGTGAAGCCAACTTCAGTTTAAACTGATAAATATGCTTTACATTACTTTTAATGCATATCTTGAAATTAACTGGCTCTTACTTTCTCAGTCTCCTCGGTATCTGCTCTTGTTTGTTTTAAAATTTAATAACCTATAAACATGTACTGTCGTGCCTTTAGAATTCTGTGGAGTGGGCCGTCTCTGTTAATTAGTTCTATATAAACAAACTAATTGAACTTCTACTTTTTGTATCTTTTATTTAAATAAAGATCCTCATGTTTAATGGACTTCATATTTCAAGGCCTGTGTCTCTTCCTTGTAAATTCTTTGAATTTACCTTGTATATTAATATTTTTATATATTTTTAGATGTGCTACCCACAGCACTACTGACATATACAGTCACAGCTCCTACTTGTGGACATATAGCATCACCTACTTAAATGCTTATGTTCTCTGCAACAGTGGTAACGGACAGCTGGAATTTGATAATTCTTGGACTTTCAGATGAAAGAAATTTCAAAATTTGTGTTACAAACATAATATCATTTAACAAGCAATGACATATTGTTACTAACAGCAATAAAAAATACACAGGGGAAGCCAATGACTTTGGTGATTTAATTTTTTACAGTGATACAAAGTTCACTCGTGCATAGTTTTTACGATTTAACAAAGCAGATTGTCATCAGGAATGAATCATTATAAAGCACCATGGATTATACTTCGATGTGTATAATGGCTTTATGCTTTCTAACCCTTCCTTCCCATAGCCAAGATTTTCAAAGTTTTTTTCTTTTAAACATGAATATTTCAAGTTTCATTACAAAGATAACATTGCTTGACAAGTTCAGATTCACTGCAAGAAATATTATCAATTGTGACGACAAATTACTATCTGCTTTTTTGTTAACTAGTTTCTGGATTTGTTAAACCCTAGCAGTACAAATACTAGCCTTGCCAATATAGGAAAGGCAGATGAAACTCTTCCTCACTTCCATTCTGAATTACACAATTATGTAATCCTTACAGTTAGCATATTTCCAGACAAGAAGCATACAGTATATCTACTTATTTTTTTTTCTCCTTCTCTTGCTCTCTCTCTCTCTCTCTCTCTCTCTCTCACTAAATCCTCACATTTTCTTACCTGCCTATTTAGTACAAAATGTACAGTTTACTTCCATAACTTAACTGATTGACATCTTCCAAAATCTGAACAAAAAAAAAAAAAAAGAAAAAGACGACACTGGTGTTCAAAAAAAATCATAACATGCAGCTAAAAATGGAGTCACTTCAATTATTTTACTTAATTATGTGTTTATAAATCCTATATCTAAATTGAATTGTAGAAATAAACTTTGGTACAGACGTAAATAACAGGTTTAATAGTTTTCCTGATTGCATTATGAATGGCAGTACATATGGAAAGTGGACACAGTGCTGTGATAAAATCTTAGCAGCTAAGACAGTATGCTGACTGATTTCACATTTGTAATTATAATGCAACTACCCAGTTTAGACTCATCATGACCAAGTTATTGTTCTTGTTTGACATGTCCTCTATTTTTATCATAAGCCTGCTTTGCTTGTGGTCATGCAGCATGCTAGAGCATCTGAGAAGGAAATTTAATTTACAGACATCTTCAAACAGCTGACAGATTGTTGTAATGGAAAACATGATAGCAGCATCTGATTAGAAAGGAACTGCTTTTAAAGTTGACTGGCACGTTTTCTTTCACAAATGAAATGCAGTTCAAAACAACTTAATGCCACACTAGTATTTAGTATGTTAATTTATATAGTTTTTTCCATTTCATGTCTACACTGGGAGCTGCAATATTTTAGCTGTACATGTTTAAATAAATTTCTGTTTTGTAATTTGTGTTGCAGGTGTAGCACTTGCTTTATTAGTTATATGTTACAGAATTGCTCAGAATTTTACTTGTAGGCTAAACGATCTTTTCAGATGGTGGTCTGTTCTTGGATGGAAAGGCTCAAAGGTTAGCTGTCTACTACTTCTGTGGTCCAGTGACAGAATGTTTGTCCTCATGAGTAATTGGGATGATGCGATCAGGGGCACCGTCCAGTTTTCTGTGGCCACTGATTGTCAGTACTCCATCTGGGGAGAGGGAAGAAGTGATGCCTTTGGGGTCCACATCTGTGGGGATCTTGTATTTCCGGTGAAATTCCCTTGAAATAAATCCATGCTCATCCTAAAAAATGTCAGAGCACTGTGTGAGATTAACTGGATGGAGACCATACTTAGAAATATAAGTGTGAGATGATGTCATCTTATTAGATTTCATTAATTAACAACAAAGCACAAGATAAAACAGGAAGTGGGACAGAGAAGAATACTGGCATAAGTAAAACAAAGTGTTTCACCGCTTGAGATGAGTTATGTGAATATATATATGTACATGCACACACAACTATTCATTATTACAGCAGTTTCCTTACTGCATTTAAAACAGCCTTATATATGGCACTTTAAAAAATAGCTATCTATATATATATATATATATATATATATATATATATAAATATATACACATATATATATATATATATATATATATATATATATATATATAAATATACACACACACACACATATATATATATATATATATATATATATATATATATATATATATATATATATATATATATATATATATATATATATATATATATATATATATATGTCTACCTGAGATGGTCGACAAGCCATTTGATCGACTTTCATTTGGTCGACAATTCATTTGGCCGACAGGCAGATTTGCCCCCCTCCCCAATGTTGTGCGACCCTGGAGTTTATATATATATAGTTAGGGGGGTGTGGGGGGCAAAGCCCCCCACATAAAACTGCTAAATAAACTGTCGACCAAATGAAAGTCGATCAAATGGCTTGTCGACCATGTGATAGGGATTCATACATATATATATATATATATATATATATATATATATATATATATATATATATATATATATATACATATGACAATATTTTATACAATGGTAGTACACTAATAACTACAAGTCAGATTTGGTTCTAAGACCTAACATCAGATTACTCTCATAACTGTAAATGTATTGATAGTTGTAGTATTCACATTAATGATTTAAATGAAGATAGATATTAACATTAAAACATGCTTAATCTTTTTTTTCCAAAGCAACTGAATTAAGCTCTTATTCAACTGATGTGTCACATGTGAAGGAGACAACCCTTGTGAGCAGCTGCTGTCTGAAACACACACACACACACACACACACACACACACACACACACACACACACACACACACACACACACACCTCACAAACAGGAAAGGAACCATTCTGACAGCATGAAAAAACATATGCATCCCTTATTTTTTGCAGAGGAAAGGCTATTCTGATTGATTATAAGTGATGGTTCCAATTAGTAGACTGCATCCAAAACTAACAACTGGCATTCTGTGGTCGCTGCCTCAGAAGATCATGACATTTGTCATTAACAGTTGGAACATGCACATGATTTTACAAAAGCACCCTGCTCATATTTAGAATTCATCTGTAGTAGAGCGGCACAACCAGTAAATGAAGGCATTCCAAAACTCTGTTCTCATGATCAGACCATTATGACAGGTGTGAAATTCAGTCACAGCTTTAATACTCTAAATATGTGAAGAGTGAAAGAACGAAAACAAAGTCTGCTGTGACGCTGGATAAGTAAATTCTATTTCACGCTACCTCTTTATTGAAAACGAAAAACATAACTGTTTTGGGTCAACATTCTAAAATTTGTAATAGTAATGATTATAATAATAGTGATGATGTTTGTAATAGTAATGATTATAATAATAATGATGTTTGTAATAGTAATGATTATAATAATAATGATGATGTTTGTAATAGTAATGATGTTTGTAATAATAATGATTATAATAATAATGATGTTTGTAATAATAATGATTATAATAATAATGATGTTTGTAATAGTAATGATTATAATAATAATGATGATGTTTGTAATAGTAATGATTATAATAATAATGATGATGATGTTGGTATATTTTAGACCAGCTACTTATTGGACAATTTTATTATTTAAATTATTATTTTGAGTCAAAACAGATGGGTTAGATGGCAGAAAGTATAAAAACAGCAACAGTAATTTATGAGTAATGCAGGTTTGCATTGGCAGTATGAACAGAGATACCATGTAAATAAAGACAGTACTTCCCTATCTTTTAGAAATCTTATCCCACAAAAAAGGGTGGTATTTTGTTGTCAGAGAGCCAATCCCTGTCTTTCTTTTTCATAATAATTACTTGCCAATACCACTTTCACAATACTTAAAAATGACTTTGTCTCGATAAATTTTATCTGTTCATTTTTCATTGATTTAAGGACAAAGTTGCACATTTATTTTTCATTTTCCTAACAGCACCTGCTGTCTTCCACTCTGATGTTTGTGATCTGTATATAATGAGAATGCCATTAGCCTTGAGCAATATCTTACTATGGCCAAGAATGATAACACAATTTGATCAAAAGACAATTAACTTTAATTAGTGGCTTAGTTGTTGATGTCAATGTCATTCAAATGGGGTCCAATATATATATATCAGCCTGGGAGGAGATGACTGATGACCCAGGCTGCTTTGCTAGGAGTGACCTGCACCTCTCTTGTCATGGCTTCTGTACATAATCCAGAACTTTCTTTTCCCTCATAGTTTCTTTTTAGGCAAATTCAATCTCATCAAATTACCTACATTGCATAAGAAAATCAAGACTACATAAATCTAGCACTGTTCAATGCTAAAAGCATCTCACTCACAGCCACATATGCAGATATTTTTTTATATCCATCTCAAAGCATGCTTTGAGGTATCGGACCTTATAACTCAGAAATAAACCCCAGTGGTAGAATCCTAATTCAAGCTATAAAATAAGAGGAAGAAACTCCAAGCCCATAACAGCAAACTTAATACCCAGTCATCTAAGTCAAGAAAATCAACAAAGAACTCAGAAACAAAATGAAATCCTCCAAAAGCAAGTATTAAGTAAACATTGTCACCTATGCTAAGGACAACCACAAAGCCTTCATCAGCTATATGACACACTCATCCCCTGCGGACTAGCTCCCTGAGACAAGACAATGTGCCAGGTTACCTTCTTTTCAGTACCAGTCACTGTCTTGTGGACTTGTTATTAAAGCTATTCAGTCTCAGCTTCACCAATGGTGTGAAGAATTGCAGTAGTCATCCCACTCCACAAGGGGGAGCCCAAAACTGACTCCAGAAACTATAGACTTATAAACCTTACTAGCCTTATCTGTAAAGCAATGGAATTAATCATTATGAAATGTATTAACAAAAACATAGTGAGTCTACGACCCTAGGACTGAAGCTAGTTTACGTTTGTGAAAAGCAGGACCTACTTTCTGAACCTGATGAACATCTTTGAACAAACATTTCATGCATTAGATGCAGACAAATCAGTTCAAACTGCCTATCTGGATCTTGTAGGGTTGCCACCTTTTCAAATGGCCAAAGTGGGACATTTTCAGGACAAACATCAGATTTTACAGGCCAACACATACCCACGGTCAGTACAAAGGATAGAACTTAACTTTTTTGCCTAAATAAAAGCTTATTCTTGTAGCATTTTAGTTGCTTATTCTGTTTCTTATAACATTCAGGTATTTTAGATACAGAATAACTGTTTTATGCAACTATTACATAAAATATAGGAAATAATTTTGTCCTAAAATCTCAGGACATTTGCCATTTTTTAAATTTTTTGTCAGGACACAACTGTCCAAAGAAGGACTGTCCCTCACAAAGTGGGACAGGTGGTAACCCTAGGATCTTGTCAAAGCCTCTGATACCACCAGACAATCTGGCATTATCAATAAGCTAATAAAATCCTATATTACCTGTTGGACTGCAAAATGGCTTACTGACAGAACCCAATCTGTGAATGTTGGAGGCCCACTCTTATTGTACAGAGTAGTTACTAGTGGTGCCCCCCAGGGATCAGTCCTGGAACCATTCCTTTCTGGTATTTATTTCTCTGATGCCAAAGCTGACATCAAAAGCTTATGGCTGAACAAATCTGTACATGACTGCAAACTTGGAGCTGTCAGACTCCCGATCTGACTTCCAGGTTTTCCAAGAGGGTCTAACACACACAAGAAAATGGTATCTGAACCATGGCCTTAAACAAAATCCAAGAAATGTCACCTATACACCTAACTACCTGGGTGGCGCCTCTTTGAAAACTGAATCAGTCATTTAGGACCCAGGCACTTTCATTGACTATGAACTACCCTTGATTACCCTTTAGCCAGTGCCATCCAGAAACCCTTCCTGCTAGCCAGACTGATCAACAGGGGTATACCTTCAAGGTCAAAGGAACTGTAGTTCCTCTCTACTCCTTTATCACGATTCACAATATAGATTATAATGCCCCTTTTGGAATATACTGGTCTATACGTATGACGCCGCTTGAGAGACTGCAGCATTTCTTCACTAAGAGTATCAAAGGCATGTCTGCCTTAAACTACACTAACCATCGTAAAGCACTCGTTCCTGTTTCTTTCCTCACTCTTTTTGCTTTCTCCTACAGACTCTTGAAAAGGGACCTTTGTCTAGCTTACAGAGTCTCAAAGGACCCGATCCTACATGACTACTTTCACATCCACAAAACAAGCACTAAACACTTGTGTAGCAGACATAAACTTCCACTGAAAAATAAATAGGACCTGCTGGTGAGATATATCTCTACTCTAGAGAATCCCTCTATTATGTAATAGATACCCCTTGGATGAAAAGCAAAGTAGCTCTCTGACTCTGAGTATAACCTACACAAATGGATGGGCAATCATAAAAACACTTCAGGTCTGCCTCCTCAAACCCTCATTAAAAATGGTCAGAACTGGGTATTAACTATTCATGTCAATGGACACTTACGATTTGTGATCTATGGCTAGGCTATAAATAGTCCACTGGATCAATAGCCTAGAATTAACCTGTAAACATTGGCTTATTGTAGGTCATTGGTATCATTACATAATTTATATATATAACATTTCTACAATAAAAAATACTGACTCCCATTGAAGTGCATTTGCAGTCAAGCTTTGAGATAAATAAACCACCTAGTTCAATATCAGTAATGAAATATGGATGAGTGTTGCTACTGAAAACAAAAAGTAAAAAGGATGCCTTGTATACTGCCTCCGAGTGGCAAAATTTATCTAAATATTTTTTCACATTTTGTCATGTTTTAACAACTGAGACTTTTTTATCATTATTTAAAGTATAATATGCCCCCCATTATTTTGTTTTCTAAATCATGCAACTTTTCTACAATTAATTAATCACTCTTACAGCTTCAACAATCAGGCTTGCAGTTATTTAAATTATAGTTCTGTGATTTACAGTAAATGTGTCACCTCATTTAATTATTTCATACTTCACTTGTACTAGAAAGGACTATTTTCAGCATGTGTGCACATATATAGTATATTACAGAGCCATATAGTAGGCATAGTAACAGGAAGGTAGATACAAAGTTTTTTGGAGCTGTCTGAGAGGGAGTGTTTTATTATATTAAGTCCCCCAAGCTTATATATATGGGTATATGCCATTTCATCTAAAACTCAGCTCATCTAACCACAACTTATCTAAACTCTTTTTATGTAAACTAACAAAAACCAAAAAACAGAATGCATTTTTTTCATGCATTGTAAAATGATTTTTTGATCACTGGTATGAGTTTTCTTAGAGATGTATAATTAATATTGCAGCCTGCCTTATCACTATGTGCTGGACTGCGCAAGCTGGTTATGTACTTCCACTGTTTTTTCCTCTTTCTTCCATTGTAGTGTGACTGTGGAGTTGTTTTACACACACACACACACACACACACACACACACACACACACACACACACACACACACACACACACACACACACACACATATATATGTGTGTGTGTGTGTGTGTGTGTGTGTGTGTGTGTGTGTATACATATATATATATATATGTGTGGGATGCAGTGGGGCTTGTCCCCCTGCAAAAACATTTGTTTTGGTGTTTCATTTTCCTGGTTTAGATGAAAAGAGTTTAAATAAGCTGAGTTTTACAAGAAATCATAAAAACACTTCAGGTCTGCCTCCTCAAACCCTCATTAAAAATGGTCAGAACTGGGTATTAACTATTCATGTCAATGGACACTTACGATTTGTGATCTATGGCTAGGCTATAAATAGTCCACTGGATCAATAGCCTAGAATTAACCTGTAAACATTGGCTTATTGTAGGTCATTGGTATCATTACATAATTTATATATATAACATTTCTACAATAAAAAATACTGACTCCCATTGAAGTGCATTTGCAGTCAAGCTTTGAGATAAATAAACCACCTAGTTCAATATCAGTAATGAAATATGGATGAGTGTTGCTACTGAAAACAAAAAGTAAAAAGGATGCCTTGTATACTGCCTCCGAGTGGCAAAATTTATCTAAATATTTTTTCACATTTTGTCATGTTTTAACAACTGAGACTTTTTTATCATTATTTAAAGTATAATATGCCCCCCATTATTTTGTTTTCTGAATCATGCAACTTTTCTACAATGAATTAATCACTCTTACAGCTTCAACAATCAGGCTTGCAGTTATTTAAATTATAGTTCTGTGATGTACAGTAAATGTGTCACCTCATTTAATTATTTCCTACTTCACTGGTACTAGGAAGGACTATTTTCAGCATGTGTGCACATATATAGTATATAGCCATATAGTAGGCATAGTAACAGGAAGGTAGATACAACGTTTTTTGGAGCTGTCTGAGAGGGAGTGTTTTATTATATTAAGTCCCCCAAGTTTATATATATGGGTATATGCCATTTCATCTAAAACTCAGCTCATCTAACCACAACTTATCTAAACTCTTTTTATGTAAACTAACAAAAACCAAAAAACAGAATGCATTTTTTTCATGCATTGTAAAATGATTTTTTGATCACTGGTATGAGTTTTCTTAGAGATGTATAATTAATATTGCAGCCTGCCTTATCACTATGTGCTGGACTGCGCAAGCTGGTTATGTACTTCCACTGTTTTTTCCTCTTTCTTCCATTGTAGTGTGACTGTGGAGTTGTTTTACACACACACACACACACACACACACACACACACACACACACACACACACACACACACACACACACACACACATATATATGTGTGTGTGTGTGTGTGTGTGTGTGTGTGTGTGTGTGTGTGATATATATATACATATATATATATATATGTGTGGGATGCAGTGGGGCTTGTCCCCCTGCAAAAACATTTGTTTTGGTGTTTCAGTTTCCTGGTTTAGATGAAAAGAGTTTAAATAAGCTGAGTTTTACAAGAAATGACATACATTCACACACACACACACACATATGTATATATATATATATATATATATATATATATATATATATATATATATATATATATATATATATATATATATAAATACATGTGTGTGTGTGTGTAACATGAAAATATACCATAGCAGAATGTGCGGAATTAATGATTACTCTAAGTGTGGGATATTGTTTGTATAGCCATGAGGCTGCAAGTAATGTAACTAATCTAGAGACATACTCAACCTCCTCCCCCACCTCCCACCCCTTGCTAACAGCTAAATATTTTTATTTATGGGTAACAGCAATACAGTACAATATAAATGTGAATAACTCCACTACTTAACTGGCATCTAGTGGTTTAGTGAATATATGAGCTATGCACAATCCTCTCACAGTGCACTCTTTATATATTATATCACAATTTTAAAGGAAATGTAAATGTTTAAAATCTGTGCTATTACATTATCCACACTCCTTTCCTTTTCTGTCTGCAAACTTATTTGTTCATTTGGGTGGCTTCATGATCTTGACAAATCTCATCATCTTATTTCGGCTTTTCCCGTTAGGGGTCGCCACAGCGTATCATCTGTTTCCATTTCTTCCTGTCCCTTGCGTCTTGCTCTTTCACACCAGCCGCCTGCATGTCCTCTCTCACCACATCCGTAAACCTTATCTTAGGCCTTCCTCTTTTCCTCTTACCTGGCAGCTCAATCCTTAGCATCCTTTTCCCAATATACCCAGCATCCCTCCTCAGCACATGTCCAAACCAACGCAATCTCTCCTCTCTTGCTTTGTCTCCAAACTGTCCAACCTGAGCTGACCCTCTAATATACTGATTCCTAATCCTGTCCATCCTAGTAATACCCAGTGCAAATCTTAACATCTTTAACTCTGCTACATCCAGCTCTGTCTCTTGCCTTTTCGTCAATGCTACCATCTCCAACCCATATAACATAGCTGGTCTCACTACCCTCTTGTAGACCTTCCCTTTCACTCTTACTGGTACCCGTCTGTCACAAATCACTCCTGACACTCTTCTCCACCCATTCCACCCTGTCTGTACTCTCTTCTTCACCTCTCTTCCACACTCACCATTACTATGAACTGTTGATCCCAGGTACTTAAACTCATCCACCTTTACCAACTCTAGTCCCTGCATCCTCACCATTCCTCTACCCTCCCTCACATTTACACACATATATTCTGTTTTAGCCCTGCTGACCTTCATTCCTTTCCTCTCTAAAGCATATCTCCACCTCTCCAGGGTCTCCTCAACCTGGTCCCTACTCTCACTACATATCTCAATGTCATCTGCAAACATCAAAGTCCACGGGGCCTTCTACAGGCCAGATGTACATGTATACCAGAATAATGCTAAAATAAAGTGACAAGGTTTGCAACAAGTCTGCATTTTAGGTCACACCACTGTACTGCCCTAAAACAACTAAACTGCCATGAATTGCCTCATTACCTCGATCCACAAAAATGCCCAACCCTGACAAGAATCATTCAGGTTTATGCACAATCAAGACAATTTCATTCACAAGACAAATTTCTTCCTAACATTCACAACTCCAGTACTGCAGCAGGAGATGTCTATACCCAACCTGCATCAATAAAATACAGACCTTATTCTCAGACTAAGGTTAATGAATAACCTCCTCAACTTCAAAATTGTTCTTAAGAAATACCTATTGGTTTGTTGGCTATGCTCTCACTCAACTCCTGGGTAAACTCTTCTAACTAACATCTGTTAAGTAAAGTGGCATAAATGTTTGCAGCTCCTCTGATTCTACTAAACTACCTGTAAAAACTGCAAATATCCCTAGCCCATCTTCAGTATCTCTGTACAAGTCTACTTTTACTCGCTGAGTTAACACCTTTTTCCCTCACCATTCTCTATTTTAACACTCAGGCTTAACCTAAAACCCTTTTTCTTACCCTGTCACTCATCTTCCATTTCTTTCCACCCCTAATTTTATATCCCTGTTTCACACTCAGCTTTTCCTTAGTTCATTACTAGCACTAACAGGAAATAACATAAGTATAAGACTATATTCCACTACACTTTTGCATGTAAGTACAATATGTAATCACTACTAAATCTTACACTTCGTCTCTGCTGTACTATACTATATGCTCACAAACCTTCCTAACTACATGTAATACAATCTACTAATAAATACAGCTTTCATTTTTAATATCTTTCCATGTTTCTGTCAACATTGTAACAGCTGCATGATTATTTACAAACAAACATAAAAATAATCAGTGTCTTGATTCTACTCAATATTTGTCCCTGTATAACCATTGTAAATGTTCATTTAATGTGATTTATTATGGATTCATATTATATTTGTAGTCTCTGTGGAAAAGAGCTTTTTCTGCCTGGTGAAACTCTCCCAGTAAACAAATGCTAATAAACAAACATATATCTGCTTATCTACATGCATCTGTATCATACCTGTCTCTTGTTTACTCTCTCTTTCTCTAAATATGTCTAAACTATATATACAAGCACACATGCATACATGCATACACATATCTGTGTGTGTGTGTGTGTGTGTGTGTGTGTGTGTGTGTGTGTGTGTGTGTGTGTGTGTGTGTGTATATATATATATATATATATATATATATATATATATATATATATGTGTGTGTGTGTGTGTGTGTGTATATGTGTGTGAGAGTGTGTGTAGGTTTACAAGTGAAATTCTGAATCCGCTTCAGTTGACAGGTCAGAATGTTGACCTGAAATGCTGAATTTGGAATTTTGAAACAGCAACCAAGGCGAAAATCAATACATCAACATCCGTAGTAAGATGTATTCGACATAGCAGGAGGTGACGTCAGTCACCCTTGCTATGCACATTAATGTACCATTACACTCTACAGTCAACAGTACATTAATTCTGCTATTTTGCAGAGGGCTGTGCCCCTCACACCCCTTGCACATTAAATATACCAAGTCCGAGATCGCACTAAAGTGAGGAATTCCCTGTTCCTCACTGAACCCCGATCTCCCTGCACAATGTTCACTATTCCCTTCACTATTCCCTTGCAGAAGGATAATGATATCCAGGATGTGGAATCCTACACCAAGGCACTCTATATGCATCTTCAGGATTGCATGGACCGTGCTATCCCAAATAAAACCAAGACTCCTTCCTCAAGCAAGAAGAAACCAGTCTGGTGGACCCCGACCATAAGCAAACTTTACAATAAAAGGAGGAGACTTATACAAAAAAAGGCCAAATCTCAAGTAGAAAAATCATCCCTGATCAGCATTAGTAAGAAATTGAGGGCCCTCATCAAGTCAACTAAAGCCAATTTTGAAAAGAAAGTTGCCAAGGATGCCAAGGATAACCATAAGGCCTTCTATGGCTACGTCAAAAACCTAAATGGCAACGCTCAGGTCTGTTTTGAGCTAGTACAAAATGGAACAAAATACACTGACCCTTCTGACATTGCCAACATCTTGGCTGACAGGTTCAGTGCAAACCCCCCCCCCCACCACCACCACCTACAGGGCCTATTACCATTCTAGGAGATTGTGTAAGTCCAATTATTACTGATACATTGGTTAACAAGGCTCTATCTAAAGCTAAAAACACTGCCTCCATGGGACCAGATGGTGTCCCAGCCTGTGTCATGCGCGAGCTCCAAAATGAATTAACCCCGCATCTTAATACCCTGTTCAGTCTCAGCCTCTCCACAGGATATGTGCCCATAGAATGGTGCATGGCAGTGGTGGTCCCGCTACACAAGGGTGGGGCCACAACTGACTCTGGGAACTACCGACTAATAAGCCTGACCAGTCTGATCTGTAAGGCTATGGAGTGAATCATTATGGAACTCATAAATGGAGAGATTGGGAACCTCAAGTCACTGGACCCCACACAGTTCGGCTTCGTCAAGGGCAGATCATGCCTCCTGAACCTGGTGGATTTCTTTGAGACAGTTACTCAGGCTATAGATAAGGGAAAGGAGGTGCACACGGCTTACCTTGACCTTGCTAAAGCATTTGACACCATTCCCCATTCAGGTATTATTGATAAGCTCACCAGCCTGGGCATAAACCCTTATGTCACAAGATGGATCGCAAACTGGCTCTCAGACAGATCCCATAAAGTAAGAGTAGTGGGATCTATGTCCGAATCCAGACCAGTAACGAGTGGTGTGCCTCAGGGCTCTGTCCTGGGGCCCCTCCTGTTTGGCATATACTTCTCAGAAGTACAGGCAAGCACGGAAAGGCTGTGGCTGACTAAGTTTGTGGACGACTGCAAACTGGGTGCTATAATAGAGTCTCCGGCTGACATGGAGATCCTCCAGAAGGGCCTAAACGAGACTGATGCATGGTGTCAAAGCCATGGTCTTAAGCTAAATGCAAAAAAATGCGTAGTAATCCCCTTTGGAAAAAACAGAGTACCCGCAAACTACAACATAGGAGGTAATCCCCTGAAATCTGAAGAAGAAATAAGGGATCTAGGGACCCAAGTAGATAGTCAGCTTTCCTTTGATAACCATGTTGCCAGAGTGGTTAGAAAATCCTTCTATGTGACCCATCTGATCATGAAAGGGTTCGCATCAAGATCTAAGGATGTAATGGTGCCCCTCTACTCTTCCCTCATCAGACCCATTACTGAGCACAATGCACCAATTGGAATGTACCTGGCTAGACATCTCCAGCAGCTGGAGAGACCACAAAGGTACCTAACCAAGAGGATTACTGGCCTCAAACAATTGCCCTATACAGCACGATTGAAAAAGCTAAGACTGTTCTCTGTTGCATACCGCTTTCTCAGAGGCGATCTCTGTCTAACGTACAGAGCCATGTCCAACCCAGAATTGTTGAACATGCTCCAGCTTAGCAAAACCAAATCTACTCGAGCTACACGCTCTATGGATATAAACCTCAACACAACAATGAATAGAACATGCTGGAGGGATAGATTCCCTTCACAGAGACTTCCCTTACTATGGAACAGGGTCCCGATCTACATAAGACAGAGCCCCTCACTATCACTCTTCAAGAGGAACCTTGATGAGTGGATGGGTAACAGAAAGTTCACACCGGGGATCACACCAACAGCACTACTAGATAGGGGCCAAGGGTACTGGCTGCTAGTACAAGGGTCTAGGGAACTACTAAAGGGGCGGTGAATACCGCACAACGTGGCTGGGCTAATATATGCCTTCAGGCAGATAGCCCAGTACCAACCTATGAACCTATGTCGAACCCAAATACTTGAACTACACTACCAGTTTGCTGTAGTGTAGTCAATACATTTTGCTTTGACATTCTGCCATCTTGAAAACTGCCATTTGACCACATGCCGGTCGACTGATGCATTTTCCAAGTTTTTAATGTAAACCTATATAAATATATCGTAATATATATGTATATAAATATATATACACACGTATATATGGATAGAGACTGAGCAAGAGAGACAGAATGGCTGAGGGATTTGAGTTTTTTTTTTTTTAACTACAGGAGACACTATACTCGCTGAATTAATAAAAAGGATTTTGTAGAAGTCTGCTGGTTAATTAGCACTGATGGGTAGAGAAATAAGCATCTTTACTGGGTAAAAAGTCTTACATGTCACCAAAGTGTGCATTTCCCTAGTACTATATATTGAACTATGCACCTGGACTGTTTCAGTAACCAAACAATGAATATACATAGCAAAAAATGTATTTGAAAAATGTACACTGACATTTGATTTTACCTTACGATCTTCATGTTTCCCATGGATCTCAATGAAGCCACCAACTACCTTTACTTGTAGCTCCTCTGGAGAGAAATGCTTTACATCCAGATTGACAGTAAACTTTTCCTTGTCAAGTCTCATCTTAAAAATAAAGATAAAAACTCACACACAGTCCAACCAATATTAAAGTACATTTGGCATGAAAATCAAAGATACTGTTTACAGCCTTTGGTGTTTACCATACAAGCCATACAGCAGTGAATTTTGCAGTTTAAGTGCATAGGTATCATCCATATATGACAAGCATAATGTTATCTCTTAGGCACAGAATACAGAGCACAAAACACTTCAAAAGTAGATGCTGACAGAAGACAAAATCTATGCTCTAATGAGGCTATAACTGCGATGTGGCAGGTGTCTTTGACTAATCACAGAAACTATACTGAATGAAACTACGCACGTCAAAAAAATTGGTCAACATAGAAAATTGATAATTTTAATAAAAATAAATCATCACGACACCCCCACAGTTGTAAATGTACTAACTCCAAGACTGCATAGACTTTGGGGAGCAAGAAGAAACTTCCTCATCCCAGCTGTTCCATGTTCTTTTTTAAACACTTTTATTAAATTCTTACATATGTACATAAGCAATAATAGAAAACAAACATTAGCAAACATTTTTCTTTTTCATCTGTCACATATGTTTTCTTTTTCACAATCATTCGCTCCAGCATTACATAAATTGTACAGTTTCTGCCTTCCCTTAAACAGCACCCCTCCTTCCAGACATTATCCTGCATGTATTGTACCCACAAATTCCATTTATTTTATGTAGTTTGCTCTTTCTCTTTTCAAAAAAATCCCATCTCCATTTCTATGGCCTTTACAATATTCAGTACTTCAATCACAGTGGACTTAGCTTTTGATTTTCATTTTCTGGTAATTGCTTTTTTGACAGCCAGAACCATTAAACTTACTAAGGCTTTATCTTGTTGAGGCAATGCAAATCCTGTATCCAAGATCAAAATAATTATTTCCTTAGTTACAACCATTTGTTTGTCAACATTTCTGATAAAGTACTCTGTAGGGAATATTTAAACTCTGCCCACTTATTACAGTCCCAAAAACATGTTCCCAATTATCTCCCTCTGTTTGATCACACCACCAGCATTTGCTATCTACTGGAGGAACTATTCTCTGAAATCTGCTTGGGATATAAAATACTTATGTAAATACTTCCAAGTGAAAACCCTAAACCATCTGGACTTTTTTGCATACTTGGAACCAAGAAAATATTCTTCCATTGTTCTTTTATATATTGCCTTTCCATTCTTTCTTCCCATTATTTTTTAACCTCCTCTGATCGATTCTTATAGTTATCATGCAATATTTTATAAGCCCTAATAACTATCCTTTTTTAGCAGCAATGTCTGTTCTCTACTTGATAAAAAAACTAGTAAATATAAAACGGAAGAAAAGGGAAAAAACTCCAAACCAGTAAAAACACACCAATTTCCCGTAAACAGGAACCAATGAAGGTAGTCCCACAATACTGTAGTTCAGAAAGTTCTTAAACAAAACTCTGCAGTCCATGAAAGTTGGAAAACTAGTTTATTAAACAAAAATAATAAAACATTGCATCAAAGGTTTCAAAGATTAAGCGCTTTCATTTCCTGAGCCGGAAACTTCATCAGAATAAATGCTATTGCTCTACCAAATCTTTTATACATCCTGTTGGAAATTAATTAAATAATTTGAATTGAATAAATTAATTAAATTAATTAGGTACACTTGAAGGTTAACCTAAGCATTTCAATTTAACTCACACAAATATAAATACATTTCATAAAGTAGTTTCTAAAATAATTGTGGATAGAAAAAACATTACATTATAGCCTAGCTTACAGATCTATACAAGTGAGATGACTTACAAATTTAATATTTGTATATGTAAAAATATATAAGTATGCAAAAATATGTAAAAATATATCAATTTAAATATAAATATAAAATATAAAATAGTATACAGCTTATACATATACTTCTATAAATAGTATGTAAATGCATAATTAAATAAATATATATATATGTATATAAATGTGTATATAAATATGTATATAAATAAAAAGCAATTTTAAAACCTGATTTTAAAAGTTTTCATTTATGTTTGTTACTGTTCCTATTTCTGTTTTGTGTTTTTATCTTGTTAGCCCTTAGTTTTAGGGCTGGTAAAAGTGACACATGGTCATTCATCCCTGGAGGTGTGTTAGAATCCAACCTTAGTTGCCAAACAAGTTCTCTATAACTAAGCTGGTTTTCCCAATCCCTCCCTCTACTATTCCTGGGTACCATTTCCAGTATCCAAAATTTAAAATTGGCTCATGTACAAGTTAATGTGTGTCTGTATAAGGCATTTGTTTCCTTTTTCCTATTGACATCATACATATGCTCATATATTCTTTGCCGTAAATGTCTTTCCATCTTCCCTACATAATATCCTCCGCATGAAGTACAGTAAGCTAAATATGCAACCCCACTGGTATAACAAGTAAAATATTGTCTACCCTTAAAAGTTGTAGAAACAGAGGGTAGTGTTAATTCCTCCATGTTTGCAATGAATGTACATTGGGAACATCTCCCACAACGGAAGGTGCCCTTTTTCTTTTGGTCATTATCCTGCTTATTCCTTTCAAAAACTGTTTTTAGATTAGGACCCTTCCTAAAACTGTAACTTAATTGTCTAGTGAATATTTCAAGCCTATTGGGCATAGTCTTAAAAATATCCCATGTCTTATTTATGAGTTTTCTTACTGGGTTTGTGTTGGAATTGTATGTCATAACAAAAAAAGGAGTATTTTGGTATATATTCATGTTAGAAATATTTTGATATGTATTCATGTTAGAAATATTATGTCCAGTGGTCTCCAAGGTGTTATCTAAAGGGTTTTGGTCTGTATTAATCTCTGTATTTAACAGGGGTAAAAATATTTTCCCCCACCCCCTTATTACCTCTTCTTTTAGAGGGATAATAATAGAATCTGGGTAGCCTCTCTCTCCAGAAATAGTTTATGCACATAATCCATTTTGTTAATGAAATCAAAATAATTTGAGGTCATTCTGGCCACCCTGACCATTTGTCCCTTAATAATATTCTTTTTTTGTATTGGGGGATGGTTACTGTAATAATGGAGGTAAGAATTGGAAAAGCATGCCTTTCTAAATATTTTGGATATGTATTTCCTGTCAGCATAATCTTTTAAAATTGTTACATCCAAAAAATGTACCTCATCCATGTTATATTCATGAGTAAACTGAAGGAAAGTAGTTGAGTTATTAAGGTATTCCATAACCTTAGGTATATCATCTTGTAACCCCTTCCATATTATAAGTATGGCATCCAAAAAACAGAAATACTTAACTATATTCTCCATGAGAGGGGAGTTGAACACAAAATGTTGTTCCCAATACAGCATAACTATATTGGCAAAAATGGGGGCACATGCTGCCCCCATTGCAACACCATCTAATTGATGAAAAATGTCTCCTTGCAAATAAATGAAATTGTTCTTGAGAACTAGTTCAATATTTTCTAACACTAACCTAAACTCGTTGTCATTCAGGAATTTAAATTCAGTAAGCATGGCTTCAAACCATTCAAGACCTATATTGTGTGGTATCACAGAGAATAAATCCCTAACGTCAATAGTTAAAAATGAGTAATGGGAATGGAATGGTAGTTGGTTTATTTTACTAAGCAGGTCCCATGAGTCAATTAAAATGTGGGGGTATAGGTTGTAAAAAGGCGTTAACTTAGTGTCCACATAGATAGCTAAAGGTTGGGTTTTTGAACCCTCAGATGTCACAATAGGTCTTAATGGTGGATTTTCTACACTTTTATGTACCTTGGGAATACCAAACATGGTGGACAGAAAAGTTTTTTCAACCTTAAAAAATCTATATAATCTATAATCTATTAGACCTTGTAGTAGATTGTCTTCTATTATCATATCAATCTTGTGATATGCTACCATGTGTCACTTTTACCAGCCCTAAAACTAAGGGATAACAAGGTAAAAACACAAAACAGAAATAGGAACAGTAACAAACATAAATGAAAACTTTTAAAATCAGGTTTTAAAATTGCTGCTTATTTATATACATATTTATATACACATTTATATACATATTTATATACACATTTATATATATATATATATATATATATATATATATATATATATATATATATATATATATATATATATATTTATTTAATCATGTATTTACATACTATTTATAGAAGTATATGTATAAGCTGTATACCATTTTATATTTTATATTTATATTTAAATTGATATATTTTTACATATTTTTACATACTTATATATTTTTACATATACAAATATTAAATTCGTAAGTCATCTCACTTGTATAGATCTCTAAGTTAGGCTATAATATAATGTTTCTTCTAACCACAATTATTTTAGAAACTACTTTATGAAATGTATTTATATTTGTGTGAGTTAAATTGAAATGCTTAGGTTAACCTTCAAGTGTACCCAATTAATTTAATTAATTTATTCAATTCAAATTATTTAATTAATTTATAACAGGATGTATAAAAGATTTGGTAGAGCAATAGCATTTATTCTGATGAAGTTTCCGGCTCAGGAAATGAAAGCGCTTAATCTTTGAAATCTTCGATGCAATGTTTTATTATTTTTGTTTAATAAACTAGCTTTCCAACTTTCACGGACTGCAGAGTCTTGTTTAAGAACTTTCCGAACTACAGTATTGTGAGACTACCTTCATTGGTTCCTGTTTACAGGAAATTGGTGTGTTTTTACTTGATAAAAAACTCTTCCCTATCCCTTTCTCCTCACCTATATTTTGTTAGCAATCCGTGGTAGGGAGGCAGTTCAAACTTCTGGTTGGCCTCATCCTATTTTATTATCTTTCTTCTTTAGCTATTTGCTCTGTGTACCTTACTTTGTTTGCTAGTTTTCTCAACTAAATTCCACTCCCTTCTTGTCTGTGTTCTATATGCCACAGGTCTGCAGAAACTCTGAAATGTAAGCTCCTGGATCAACCAAATATACTTTGAAACAAAATAAACTACTCCAAAAACGTTTTATGAGTTTCATTTTATTAGTAAAAATGTCTTCAGATAAGGTCACCAAGATTAAAAAGCTGCTTTTATAACCTGGCCTTGTCACATGACTTCAAGCCTCCTGACCTCATGCAACAGATTTAAAGTGACAACACTTTAGTTACATGCAAAAACAATATTCAATGGAAAACATAAACATACTTAAAAGCATTTTTAAAAAACCTTTTGTGTAAAACTATTTTAAATCTTAAAATATCCCTTGTGTAAATATCCTCCAGCGTGTCACAGATTTTATTTTTAATAAACAGCTTATTGAAGTTTGTTTAAGCCTGGCCACATAATAGCATTTAAAGCCAATTGTGAATAAAGTTCTCTTTTCTCCAGCAATAATGGCCAGGGCCTTCCCCATTTAAAGTTATTAACTTTCTCTACAATGACAAACTTAAAACGATGTTCAGGGTGAGCTTTTAGATGTTTAACCGGAGTGTTATTTTCATTTTTTTCTCTTTAAATCACACAAATGTTCATATACACTGTCTTTTAATTTCCACTCAGTCTTTCCTATATAGTATCCTGAACATTCTTGGCAAAAAGCAGTATAAACAACTCCCTGTGTCTGACAGTTTAGCATACCATGAATATGAAATAAATAATCTTATGGATGTGTTCTAAAATGTGTCACACTGGGGGAATAGTTACACAATGGATATTTTAAGATTCAAGATAGTTTTACACAAAAAAATGTCATCATCCCTTTCCACTTTGATATATAACCTTCTGCTTGTGTTATATGTATAAGCCTTAACCGTGTACCTCTAAAGGTTCCCTATTAAATGATTGAAGACGCATCTTTCAAATGCGTCTTGATCGAACTTGAAAGCACGAAAAGGCAAAATACCGAAATGGCATATAAGCAAATTCTTTCCCTGGGAAAGAAATCACTTGGACACCTTTATTATTTTGCCGTTTATGTCACTGTAGTGCAATCTTGGAGTTGGTATATTTAAGTAGGGGGTGTGGGGGACAGAGCCCCCCATGTCAGAGGGTGTGGGGGTGAAGCCCCCCCACTTAATGTAATGTTTTAAAGTTTTTTTTTTTTCTTCTTTGGAACAGTGATTTTTTTTCCCTGGGAAAAAAATCGCTGTTCTAAGTGTTTGGGATTGTAAGCTTTTGCTTACATGGGGTCGATAAATCAGCGTTCGCTTTTTTAAGAGTTCGCTGATTTAATATAGACCCGCTCTAAAGTATCCCCTCAAACTGGGTAATCATAAATTACCTTATTCTCTATGGAGAATCAACTTTTCCCATTTATCTCTTGCCCTCTTCCCCTCCCAAAGAAATGATTTCAACTCTTTATTACTTATAGTCAATAACTTCACCTCTGGTTGATAAAAATATGCCTGATCTGTTTAAAACTAAAGGAACTAAAACATTTTAATGCTTGTATCTCACTATTTACATCCATAATAACTTCCAGCTTCTTAATTTTTTGCATTATTTTTTTGTTTAGCCTCTTCCAACATATCCATAACTGGCATAATAGAACCATTTTTAATTCATACATCTAAACACTTCAACTTATGTCCCCATAAATATGGGTAATGCTGAACCAGTTCATGTGTGGGTACATAGTTTACCACTATAGCCTTTGTTTTATTTTCATTTGTTTTATCCTTATTTATTTTATATCCAGCAAAAAACTGAAACTGTTAGTATGTTCCACAGCAATAAAATGTAATTGTCTGGAATTATCAATTACAAAATAATGTCATCTGCAAATAAAACTCACTTTCTTCATAACCATACCAGTTAAATCCTTGTATTTGAGATTTCGGTACTTACGTATTATCGCAACCAGATTTTCATGGTTGCGAATTTAGAATACTTCTGTACAAACGAGGCCACAAACCACTGTAAGGTGGTATTTAGGGTCTGTTTTTTATTTGTTGTGGGCTAGCTTTGCATTACAGGGTCTGTGAAGGGGAAGACAAACATTTGAGCAGACCCTGTAATGATGGTTTTGGTCACTTTTTTTTTGGGGGGGGGAGTACTATTTGTAAAGACATCAAAATTAAAAAAAAAAAAAACTGCTAACAGCCACAAAGTACAGGAAGAAGCGCATTGTCTGGCAATAAGATGTTTTGGGAAGTGTTCTTACTACGTGTGTAATCATGAAAGTGATTTTGAGTTTATCTGTATTTGTAAAGTATGGTCATGGGGACACTTTGTTAGCACCTTAACTGAAATTATTGACTGTGTAACTCAGCACTTTACCTAACCTAAGAAAAGCAGCAATCCTTGCCCTTGACATATTTACAATCTCCTATTGTCGCAGGGTGTATTTGGTGACTCGCTTTTCCAGTAGCTCACATCGTCTTGACAAATGCAAGCACTGCAAAGCGGAGCACCACTGTGTAGTTTCAGGCGCAAAGAGGTACAAACTTGCACCAGAGTAATGTTTACTTCTTCACAGTCCCCTTTATAGATTAAGCAACCTGTTTCCGCACACACATACCAAATTATGGCAGTGCGGAAATCTGGTTGCGATAATACGTAAGAAATGAGATTCCTTCTTTTCTGTGTCAGTGGCTTTGAATATAAAGCAAATAAAAAGGGGAAAGAGGATGCCACTGCCTGTTGGCCCTGTTCAAACACAGCTCCCACCTTAATTCTTGCCTCCAGCTATTCATATATTCCCCTAATTAGCCCTGTTATTCGACCAGGAAATATAAATGCCACCATTTCCATACTCATAAAATACTAGCTGATTCAATCAAATGATTTTCTGCATGAAGAACAAACAAGTGTCATTTTCTTATACTCTGCTTTCTTCTAATTAATCATTGTTTTATTAATGTTGTGAAATGTTTGCCTCCCCTCCACAAAATCACACTAAACCATATTTATCAATTTTGGCAACACCTTTGAATTCCATTCTATAGTGCAGACATAAACACTTTATAATCATGGTTTAAAATGAAAATGGGTCTAACTGAACCTGAGTCTAAAAGGTTTTTATCCACTTTGGGTAATACAGCCACCATGGCTTTCTTTTGGGACGCTGGTACTTTCCCCCCACCCTTTTAAAATATTGTGAAACACAAACTTCCAGATGTTTATTACTTTTTTTTCCTCAGCTTTCAAACTTTCATAAGAATTCTGTCTGTTCCTTGAGATTTTCCCATCGATTGATTGTACATCACCATTTTTATGTCATCTCTTCCTATCCATTAACCGTTGATATTCATCTGACTATAATCTTGGCATGATTAAGTCTTTCATAAATGTTTCCATTTGTACGTTATCTATTTTTCACCATTCCTCTGTTGTATATACATTTTCATGAAATGTTATAAATATCTCTAATACCTCTTATAGGAAATAATCATTTCTACTTTCTGTTGACTAAACCACTGTGCTAAAAGTTGTGCTTTGGAGTTGTCTTCGAAAAATAATTGCTTAACAGCAACTTTTCTAAATTCATGCATATTATCCAAATACTCCCTTATTTTCCCTTTAGCACTTTGCAGGTGCCCCTCTTTTTGTTTTATGAGATTCCCTTTATTCTGCAAAACTTTAACCTTTGTCAACCCCTCTAAATAATTCCCATTACTTTTCTCCATATCTGTTTTCCTCATATCACATTTTTAAAATACATTTTCATTTTATGCAACGCACTAGATAGCCGTTCTGAATAAATTCATGTGTTTCCTAATAACTCTTGAATCATTTCCACTACCCATTCCTTAAATTCCTCCCTCTTTAATGGATAAGTGGAAAAACACTAGTGTCTCATTTTTACTCTATCACTCTGCATCTTTATCTTTGTTTTTATTGGTACATGTTCAGAAGCTATTATTGGATGTGTTTTAAAGCTTTCAAATAAATGCACATGTTCCTGTGAAAGACATTTTCTATTTATTCTAGCCCAGTTATTATACCTTGGGAAATAAGTAAACTCTGTCTGGGTTCATATTACTGAATTCACATCTACCACACCAAACATTATCATATATTTCTTCAGAAATCTCCCTTTTTTAGTTATATTTTCTTTTACTTTTAAGTCCCCTTGATACATCCTCATTATTGCAAATCAGGTTCCAACGTCCACCAATAAATAATATTCTCTGCTGAAAACTTATTTCTCCCCAAATTCTCAATATGCCAGCATAATCCTCCTCCACTGCCAATAGCCCTTAACTAGCACAAATCTATTATTGTTGTCTTTTTTCCTGTTCTATCACAATTGGAGTCTCTCTGTCAATCAGTATTATTACTCACTATTTCCTTTGTCCTTGATATTCTGTTGAATGTTTTCCCTGAAATCTTTTCTTTGTCAAATTCACATGCACATTTCCATCCAAATATTTCTCCTGTGATATTATTTGTACCTTACACTTCTTAATATAATTCAATAGTCTTTGCTTTTTGTCTGTACTTGTAAGGTCATTTACATTTCATAATACTATGGACACAGTACCCATTATTATACAAAGCTATTACTCCCCACTTATTACACACACAAACACACACACACACACACATATATATATATATATATATATATATATATATATATATATATATATATATATATATATATATATATAAAACAGTTCTTTTGAATATATATTTCCAACGTTTAGCTTACATGTACATATTGATATTTGGCAGACTGATCTCTTATGTAGTTGCTTCCCTCTCATCTCACATTGAACCTGTGTCACATTTTTCAAGATTTTTTGCTTCAATGTAACCACTCAGACAAAAAAACAAATACATTTTCATAACTTCCAGTCCCCTTCTAACTTAGAATAAACATACAAAACTATATAGAGTTTTAAAAAATGAATTTTACCTTTCCAAATTGGAGCAGTTGCCCCAAAATGATGGCTGCACACATAGGAATGACTTAATCTGAAATTAAAATCTCCCATGCTAAAGTGAATATTACAGCCTGTGCTCCTACGTACACTAATCACTGTCTGCTCTTTTCTTACCTCTCTTTCCTTCCTAGATGTGAAAAAACAGCTTTTATCCTTTCAGTAAACATTAATTTTAACCTTAAGAAAAGGTACACCTGCTACCTTTAAATAAAGTGTGCACTGTTATATTAAATGCATTAAATTACTAAGGCTGCTGGGGAGGCAACTACTTGTACAAGATATTCACTTCCCACAGTTTCAGACTTAATTTTGTATTTATTTATTGCATTTATTTTTCTGGCAAAGTCTGATTGGGTACATGACCCATTTTTTTAACCCTAAGAAAAGGTACACCTGCTACCTTTAAATAAAGTGTGCACTGTTATATTAACTGCATTAAATTACTAAGGCTGCTGGGGAGGCAACTACTTGTACAAGGTATTCACTTCCCACATTTTCAGACTTCATTTTGTATTTATTTATTTATTGCATTTATTTTTCTGGCAAAGTCTGATTGGGCACAGGACCTGTTTTTCAGTGGAGATCTGGGAAGAAAAGCTCCACATTATATTGATATAAAAATCATTAACACAGTGAAAGACAAGTCCTTTCAATTTGCATAGTATAAGAAATACAGTTTCATAACAGCAAGTTTACAAAATCAGCATGGTACAGGAACCATTATTTTTCCCTGAACTGCTTGCCAATGTACCTTTTAGACTGTATTAGTGTGATTACAAGTTGCAACAGTTGTGACTTATATACTTAGGCAAGTTAAGGTAAAGGAGTGAGTCTGGAGAAGTGTGTTCCAATTGGCTGTAATAAACATAACACGACTGTAGCTTAACACAGGATGGTGCAGATCTCAGTATAAATAAGAGAAGCCGTTGTGCCATGGCCAGTGGAATGACTGTAACTTAAACCAGATAGCCACTTCTTAAAAGAAACAGGGCAATTATTATCTTAATTCTGTGTGTAATGTGATCAATACTTTATTTTAATTCTACATATAATGCGATCAATACACTTTTACATCTTCCACTCCAGCAGTCCAAGATCACAACATTATATTAACTTTAACTTGCTTCTAGCCAGAATGTCTTAACTTGTTAAAGTGTAATGTTTGGATAACTTACAACTAAAAAAGTATTTTCTGGCTTTAATATTTAAGCATATATAGCATTCCCTAGTAAGACACCCCAAAATTGCTTTACAATATAACATGCAATTTACATAATGAAATTTTATACACATTTTAGTAAGAATAAAAACTGTTTTGTACAGTTATTTTTTCAGTCCCTTCAGTGTCCTTCTTAACATTAATGACAAAGTAAGCATGTTTTACAGTTCACCCACCAGTTTAACATGGTCAACAAAATGATGTCTTTCTCATCCACTTTTTTATTGCAAAGTCACATTTCACAGGCCTATTACTATATTTGCAAACAAAAACACAGCCATGTACTGTACCAAGCAGACAAACTATTTCTCACGTCTTCATACACAATCACTTCCACACTTAATGCACTTTTACAAGTGCATAGACACTTGAAAAATATTATTAGATATGAAACTCTTGTATGAAAACTTGAGAAATAAAGTCTGCCTGCTTGGTAACTGGCTGTGTTTTTGCTTATGTTTTTTTTTTCACTAAGCTGATGGCTATTTTATTCTATTTCTTCCTTAGCCTGCTCTCTATCAAAAAATTTATTTGATCCTTCAGAAAAAAATATTCTGAAGAAAGGTGAAGATATCAACTTGAATTTCTCACCTGCCTTTCAACATTCTCTGATTGTTGGGGTAATATATTATTTCTTTTGCTTTGTGTACAGAGAATAATCATTTTCTACAAACACTCTGCTGTCCCCAGTTTCTAATACTGTTCCCTTCTTCCACAATTTTGTCAAGAGCAACTCTTTCTACTGGCACGATTGTATCTCTTCTAATATAAGTCTTGGTTACTTTCTCGTGGACAGATTTGAAGCATACACTTAATGCTCCCTCTCAATTAACAAATCCTACTGTGCAACACCAGTCCAGATGCTTAATTGTGCTATCATAATATGAATGCAGTCTATTCCTTCAGGTTTCTCTGATACAGTAGAAAAATCACATTACTAACTCAATTATTTTTGAAACCGCTCTTTTTGAGAAGCTTTATACTCAACTAGCCTTTTTTCATTCCAGCCTTTGATATTTGCAGTTTTGTCACTTTATTTGAAAATCTAGTATAGTTAGTTAAAGATCTTTCTAGTTATTTTCCAGGGCATTTATTTCAGCTTCATATATTCTGTGATGATAAGAGGTACTGTTAGCCATGCCAGGAGCAGTAGGGCAGTGGATGTATGACTTGTGCCAGCACAGCTAGCCAGAATGTTGTAAATAATTATATGTCATTTGTATATCAAAATGATTTGTACAGATGCTTGTGCTGAAAATGTATTTGTGAGGTTTGCTTGTATTAAAATGTAACAACAGTGCCCCATGCTGTAATGAAAAGAAATGCACGTGCATTATTGTAACTGAATTAAATATATATGTTTTAACAGATGACACTGGGACAGCAGAGGTTAGCCAGCTATCTTACTTTAAGAAAAATAAGGGAAATGTAAATGAGCTGTTAAACCATTAAAACATCACACCACAGTGCTGAATAGGACTGGAGATTGTAGGTCTGGAAGAAGCCTTTGTTTATTAGCTCAGTAAAAAGAGGTGAAGCCCCAAACATTGCTATAAACATTTAGATGTGTATTGTAGCTGTCTATGCTAAATTTCTGTCTTGGCTTCAAGGGGGGATATTGTGAAAAACTAGAGTGAGATGACCAGATGAGGTCATTCTGCAAGCTATCTTGGGAATTATATTTTACAGGGAGTAATCTCTGAGTATTGAGTATTCTGTTTTGGGGAACCTGACTAGAAAGACTGTTCATGTATTTCATCGGGCCTTGCTCTATCAAGTAAGTTATTAGGAAACAGTAATTCTCCTAGATTCAGTCAGTAATATAGTGAAGGTTAGTTTAGAGATTGTTTTTCTTTATTTGTATGACTCTTATCCATCAATGTTGTTTTCAATATTTCCTGTCATCTGAACTCTGTGATTTACAGTAAATATATATTCAGTATTTTCATGCTCTTCTATTATTTATTATTAAATATATTTAAAACATTTATTGTGGCTGGTCTTTGTAGAAAGTATTAAACCTTTTAGTGTGCTTATATTTATTTGGTGACACTGTGTAGGCCACTGCAGAAGCCCTAGCTGCCTTGGATAACTACTACCATTTGTATTATTTTATTAGTGATAATATTACACAATATAATTGGACACCCTTTGTTAAGGGCCTTAGCATACCTGATTGTGGAGTGTCTCGTGGCATTGATAACTACCTTATACTCTGGGCAGAAGGGGGCACAGCAGGTAAATCTGTGCCAGCCTTTCCCAGGTATGTGCGTGTGAAAAATCAAATCTCTCAGTGTGTGTGTGTTAGCTAACTGGGACAGGGACACAAAGCACTGGGTTTACAGAGAGGGTGCTGGAGGACTTGGCTTGGACACTAAGCTGAGGACCTAACCCTACAGCTGTACCAGTGGGGAGTCTTACTGGGGACCTGGAGTATTACAGATATACAGAAATCCAGACCCCAGGCCGAGTGTGTTCCCTGTGTGCTCTTAAGGGAAATTGTGCTTGATGCTGAGAGGTATGCATCTAGAAATACTGAGTGTATCCATTTGTATTCCAAGTGCATGCCCCTCCCCAGTGTCAGTGGTGAGGATTCTGGCTCTTGATTACTAGCCTGGCATGGGGATGTCACATATTGGTTGGCAGTGGTGGGACCATCACTTCCCCACTCTAGTGGTCAAAGAAAAAATAATTAACATTCATTGGTCAGATGTTTGAAAGACTGAACTAACTTTTTAGCTGGTTGCTGGTATTTTTGAGGATTGGGAGAATGACCCTTCCCCAATGCTGTATGATTTTGGAGTTGATATATATGATTTGCAAGGGGTGGGGGTGCACAGGGGAGCTTTTCCCCCTAAAAAAAGCTGTTTTTTCTGATGTCCCAGGGTTCCATCTTTTTTCTTTCCAGTCCATGTTCTTTTGGTGTTATGAACGTAACCCATATATGTCAGAATGAAAGGGTAAACAATTAAGGAAATTAGTTCTTATATAGTCAGAGAGAAATTATTTATATATTTATACAGATGACTAATTGTGACTTAAAGCAGGGGAAAATATTTATACTGATCAGACCTGTTTCCAGTAAACATCAGTAAATAAGTTTAACAGAGAAATAAAAAAACAGATTATATGTACTTCAGAGGCACCTGCAAAACACAAATTGGCATTTCAGTGTCTAACTCTGAAAGTCTCCATACTTAAAAGTGAGGCAATTGTTTTAGATCGTACTGTTTTATATTATGATTTAAATGTAAATAAAGCAGCTCAGAGGGGAAAGTATTGTAGAAATTAAAATGTGAATTACTTAATGACAAAATAGTTAGGAATGACATACAAGACTTACAGTGGATGGAAAAACTGTTGGTTTGCTGCTAATGATTATTTAATGACGTTGCTTAAAATGAAAGCCTGAATGCAGATGCCCTATAGTCAATTTGGGTTTTGTATGGGGCTGTGAGGTACATAAAATGGCTTCTTAAGCTCTCGTAAGAAATCCAAAGCTGATACAAAAGATTGAAATATATGTGTGTCACAGACTCACTGAAGAATACTGGCCTTAGAATGGAACAGACTTCTATGATAAGCCAATGGTCACTACCCTAATTCCTGACAATGTCCATCTCAGCACAATACTCTTTGTCCCACTGTTCAGCTATGCAGCTATCCATTTCTTCAGTCTTCCTTTACCAATCACTCCACTATTTTTTCTACCAGCCTTCTGTGTGGGATGGAGTCAGAGGCCTTGTTGAAGTCCAGCTAGGCTACATTTACCAGTACTCCCCTGCCAAGTTCACTTGATTTTTGATTGATATATTTTATGTTTTACTTTTAGTCCTCTATATGCTGTTATAGTGATTTTTTTTGTTAAATGTGTTTTGTACTAAAGCATCTAAATAAAGTCTGAATATGAAGTTTGAAGTTCTGTTGTAACAGAACCATAAAAATGTATCAGTTTTTGACTTACTGTTGCTTCTAGTCAGAAATTCATGTTGGTTATTATCTTGGGAACTATGATCTGCTAGTAATGTTATCAACCTCCAAGATTCTGAATGTGAGATTCTTTACCATTATTGTTACGCTAACAGGTCTGTAGTTCCCTAGACCTTTTCACCTAACCCCCCCCCCCCCATTTGCTAACCAGTCCTCTGGTACTTTTACTCTTCATTTCTAAAAAGTGATCTGTTGCAGATCTCCACTTAGGATGTCTGCCAACACACTGGCCAGATATCTAGGGACTACAATGGGCAGCACATCTAGTCCTTGTGGTTTGTCCTTTATATGAGAAACCAATTTCCTTTGAGAATACCCCCCTCCCATTCTGCCTTGCCTCTGTCCCAACATGCACACTTCCCTTTCTTTCCTTTGTCAAGAATGAGGAACAGTCAATATACCTTCTGTAATCTACCTCCAATCATTGATCAGCTTAGCCACTTCTGTCCTTCCATTCCTTTTTTCTTCTTTATAGCTAGAAATCACTTTCTTTCTTTCTTGAGCCTTTCTCCTAACTTATTTTCACCTTCAGCCATTGCTGCTCCTGCCGTAATTGCTGCTTTTTGCTAGCTTCATCATAAGGTACCTCCTCTATCTCCCTACCCCTTCCTTTCCACCTCTTATTTGTTGTAATGGCTAGTCTCAAATTCGTATCTAGCCACATTGGCCTTCTTCTCTTGTTGCTTTTTTACTGCTTCATAGCCTAAACACTTCATCTCTGACCATTTTTGCCTACTGGTATGAAGGGAATGCTTCTCGTAGAACTGGCATTGTTCTACTACACAGACTTCAAGATGGACAGAGAAATCCATTACATTTGTTTCAAGGCAATATGTTTAAGATGAATCGGAGTATTCCCAGGCTGAGAGGAAAGTGTTTTGCTTAGTTTAGTGAGTATAGAAATACAGGTTAGAATCTATATGGCAAAATGTTTATGCTTATTACAGATCACGAAACACTGCAAACTGTCTGATAATGAACAAAAGTAAATAAAGCACCATGGCAGTGTTAATGATTATCATGTATGCCACACGAAGATCATGAGAATCTGACAACCATGAATCTTGTAAATATGTATGATTTATTGATCAATACTCAGTTAACGTGAAAAATGTTACTATGCTGCAAAAAAAAAAAAAAAACTTAGTGCTCTCACAGGTGTATGAAGTAACTATAAAGGGACGGTCCATGGATGATAATATGCTGCACCCTGAATTTTGTGGGTTACAATGGGTACTGAAGAATTTTATCACACAAATCCAGAACAGAAATCAGATAATGCTGCATTTCAAACTGCTAGATGTGATACTTGTGGAAATCTTTGCAGACAGCAAATAAAGAAGTTTTACCCTAATTTTAATATACTCATGTGTTAACTGATTAATTAAACTGGTTATCATGGACTCCTTTCAGTCACAACTTATAACTATAGTGGATAATGCAATATTTGGATAGTTTATAACAGTAAATCAATCAGCATGCTTTTGGAAGGGGTAGAAACTGGAGTACCCAACCTTGAAACTCCACACAGGTAGTGACTGGAAATCAAGACTGATCCTCACACCCCAGAGGTTGAAATGTCAACCAATAAGCCACCGTGCTTCCCAATGTTTAGTGTGTGATACTGACACCGCAACTGTAAATAAAACCAAAAGTGGCAGCACATCTCAAATAGTCTGAAATGCACCATCAGCAGCATTTCTCTCCTGAAGGACCATCTGCACCTTTGCAGTATGTATGTAAGGACACTGTAGGGATTTTCAGAGACTTATTGGTACTACTTCCATTAAATTCACAACTAAAGTGGCCAGAAATTATTTTTGTATGCAATTAGTAACAACTCATAAATTAATGCAATTGCTAAGAACAATGTTTGCCCAAGATGACTTTCCTGAACAAATTGTCAGTGGTAGTCTGTAGCTTAAATCTGATAACTTTAAGTCACTTGTGAAACAAACTGGCACTGAACAGTTCATATATATGGCCATTCACCCAACCATGGGTGAACTTGATGGAAAATCTGTAGAAAGATTAGAATAAACTCTGAAGGAATGGGTCTCTATCTAATTCAAATCAAGCAACTTTATATGTATCATAATGCCATTCATTTCACTATCAATGCTGTTCCGGCATAAACAGAAAATTATGTTTCACTCCAGACATGGAATCAGATGTTCAGAACTAACCATGCACACTGCAGTGTTAATTCATGAATAAGAAGAAATAACAGCATTTCCTACAGTCATAAAGTACTGACCAGAGAAGATAAGACTGATAAATGGGAAATGGGCCAAATTGTTTCAGAATGTAGCCCAGGGTGTATTGTCAATGTAAGCACGGTACCCAGAAATTATGTGTAAAACATGTAAAAATGTTCAACAAGTAAGATAGCCTAATGTTTACTACTATAGTACTATAAGCCTAATGTTTACTGCTATAATACTGCGTACTACTACTTATTGCTATGCTACTGTGTACCTACATAATACTATAATACTACATACTGACAGATTATCAGTTACTACTCTACTGTTGTACATTGTCAGAATGCTATATTATTGTATACTGCTATGATATTCTAATAGTATATACTGACAGTTAATACTATACTAATTTACATTACCATAATGCTGTATACTGTCTTGCTATTATATAATTGAGTTTAAAAGAACCATTTTGTAAGTAGACTGAGGCCATCAAAGGTGATGACAGCAGCCACCTACCTAGCGAAAGCATCCTCAAACCAGACTAGTGGAAGGAGAAGGATGAATGAAGACCGATGGAAGACAAGATATTTCATTACATGGAAATAAGTTCATACGATTGATTATCAAGTTTATGAAACCTTCAAAGAGCTTGATTACCATAACCATATATTAATACTGTCTGCTTTCTATGTTTGTAAAAAGATCAGTCTTGAAGGAAGCTGACATTTGATTAGCTCTCATAGTAAGTGGAAGCTTGTTCTATAATTACTAAGAGAGTTGCATAAACTATCCATCACTTTTTTCTATGACTGAAACTAATTTTTTATATTAGGTTCCCCCAGTCTGATGATTACTACCTAAATGTGCATTCCAACCAGTTTTCAATTAGAATCAGACATCACATTACATTGTAGACCAAACAGGTCATCACAGAGTAACATGTAAGAAGAACATGTAAGCTAGGGGCAGTCATTGAATTCCCAGATGACTTAGCCATCCCACAGGAGGATTTTTCCCCAAATAAATAACTGGTGCCAAAATCAAAGACTGAAACTAGCTGTCTTTAGGCTTTTCCCTGTTAGGGGTCGCCACAGCAGAACTCCAGTCCACTAATGATTGGCAGTGAATTTTTATGGTGTCAAGTTGCCAGCCCAGCGCCCAACCTTCAAGGAAGGCACATCAACTCACGCACACACCTACTTTTATGTCTTTTAAAGTGAATTCAACCACGGGGAAGACATGCAGACTCCGCAAAGAAGGCACTCCAGCCGAGAATCAAACCAGAGAGCCTCTTGCTGTGAGGCGAAAATGCTAACCGCTGCACCACCGTGGCAAAATCAAAGACCAAAAATGCACTACTGTATCCTTTGGGAAGTCATCTACCCTAGGGAACTACCACATTGACAATATGCCCCTAAGAGTTGACCCCACTGTTTGGGATTTGGGAACATATGTGGACAGTGACATAATGTTTGACTAACGTGTCCACTGATGTAAGAAAGTCCTTCTAGATTGCACAGCTTATAAACAAAGGGATTGTGTCTAGATTTAGGGATGCCAGTTATTGAGTAGCCCACTTTGGTATGTATCTGTCCTGAAACATACAACAAATGGACCACCCACAGAGATACCTTACTGAAAGGATACAAGGCCTAAACAATGTATCCTACGTGGAACGACTCAAAGCCCTGTCACTATACTTGGTATCCTACAGACTGCTAAGAGATGACCTGTGTCTGGCATACAAGGAATACTGCAAAAAAACACACTGACAACTGGAGAAATGGTCACCATCCAAATTTACTGTGCTCCTAGTACTTCGGCATAAAGCCTTCCAGGGAATAATTTCTCACCAGAATGGCACAGTTTAAATAAATTTCACTACACTCATTATTCAATTAAATTATACAATAATTAATTAATTGATTATTCATTGTTCTAAATGATATATAGGTATGTTTTTGTGTGAGTATTGAATATGGATGCATCCTTTTGAGGATGGAAAGCAGATTTATTATTAACTTTGGAACACTTTGGCCCCATGGGCTTAACATGGAGTTAGATTTACATGTATAAGATGAGATATATTATATATTTTTTATTCTAATTGATGTATAGGTATGTTTTTGTATGAGTATTGAAAGCAATAAGTAATTATAAAGTATCATGTTAAGTGCAATAGGTATTTATGGTTTTGCACTTTAAATTTTCCTGACTCACTGATTACTCAATTAATTAATTATTGTATAATTTAATTGAATAATGAATGCAATGAAATTTATTTAAGCTGCACCATTCCGGTGAGAAATTATTCCCTGGAAGGCTTTATGCCGAAGTACTAGGGGCACAGTAAATTTGGATGGTGACCATTTCTCCAGTTGTCAGTGTGTTTTTTGCATCTTGGTGAGTCGGTTCGTGGTGTGGTGATTTTGGAATACAAGGAATACTCCAACAAAATACTTACAGATTTACTGCACATCAGCAAGTTAAATGACATCACAAGTATTCAGTATAGGGATCTAAACCTCATCTGCAACATCAACAGAGGTATATCTCACAGAGGATACCACTGCTCTAGAAGAGACGTCCCATCCACATAAGACAAAATTCAACCCTATTCATATTCAAGAGCAATTTGAATCTATAGACAGCAAACAGAAATTGTGACTGCCCCCTATATTACTAATGGACAAAGGCAGATCCTTAATGCTTTATCCCATGCATGGGTCCCCTCAAATTATGTATGGTATGACTCCACTTATTCTCATTAGGGTTAATATATATAATTAATGACAGTAGGAGGGGTAATGTCAATCTAACACCAAATGGGATAGGTTAATTCAAACACAAAAAGGGAACTTGGTTAGACTTAAAATGGCCTGCAAGGGTAGCTAGACTAGTAATTACCTATGATCCTATACATATCAGTGAGTGGGTAAGATTAGAAGTAGCAATAAATACTTAGGTAAAAGATTAAAGAGTATAGAAGGCGATGACAGGTTAGAAGCAGAGGATGAAGAAATATAAGAAGAAAATATTTTTAAAGTTAAAGAGACAAAGAACAAAATATAAGTGCTTATTTTAACATTAAATGGTCAACATTTGTACCTCTGTATATCACATGACATATGACACTACTGTACTTATATGTATTTATTGTCTCATATCTATGGATGAGTACACAAACATATTTAATGTCTGATACATAACAATCATTATGTAATATTGTATGTTATTTTGTGCATATTATGTGATTTAGCCTTTCAAATGTATGTGGAGCTTTTCTTCCTGGCCTCCACTGAAAATGGGCTAAGTCCAAGTTGGACTTTACCAGTAAACAGATGTTAAATAAATAAATAAATAAATAAAATAAAAACATATTGTAACTATTCATTTTAAAATAAAGACTGTAAAACGATGGTGTTGTGCAAAAGGAATAAGGTGAGAAGGAAAAGAAAAAAAACATTAAATTGGTATTTGACTACACAGAAAACTTGTTTAAAGAGGAAAATGAAGAAATAGAGAAATGGGGGAATAATGTTACAAACAAACAATCAAACCTTGATGCGCCTTTGGCAAAAAAAAGGCAGCAAATGCTACGATATACATTTCATATATTATTTTGGAACTGACTGGAAGATGTGTGGTTTATATTTTTCACGGTCTCTTTTAATGTACTAATATGGCAGGAAGGTTTCTAAATATTATTAATCTATCTTAAAAAAGTAGTAATATCACAGGTATATAAAAAATAGATACGTATGTACTTGACATGGATTTAAGGATTATTGCCAAGGTATTAAGCAACATGGTGTATAAAGCAAGTGTGAGAATATTGGAAGAAATATCTTTCGGTCATTACAAGTTATTAGATAAAAAATAAAAGAAGGAATTGGAAATGAGATGTGGGCTATCTTATTCTACATTAAAAGGAACAAATCTTTAACAGTCTTGGATATATTTTGGATATATTTTTTAAATGTTGTAAAATTAAAATAAATAAAACAGTTTATTAGTTGAAAAAAAATCTGTAATGGCATTGTCAGTGGTAGTGTTAGTCAACAGATTTTTTGGGAACTATTACATAGTCAGAAAAGTTAACATGGATTTGTCCTATTTCCTATGTTTCAACTTTTTTCTTTTGTATGTATCAACATTGTTCTATTACTTATGTATGTATTACTGTGGAGCTTATATATATAATACTATGGAGCTTTTCTCCCCGGGCCTCCACTGAAACTGGGCTCTTCCTAGGCCCAGTGAACTTTCCCGGTCAACAAATGCAATAAATAAATAAATAAATAAATTTGCCCTTCAGCTCCTCATTGCAGTCACGTTACATAGTCTTTTATTAAAGAAAGTAAAGCAGCATACGACTACTGAGTAAGGTAAACGTTTGAGCGGGAAGATTAATGCCACAGGTTTTTGTTTCTGTAGGTGATATTTATTTTATAAAATAAGGAATCTTTTGATAATGAAATATATATATATATATATATATATATATATATATATATATATATATTTTTTTTTTTTTTTAAATGTAATATATAAAAGTATAGTGGAAAAAACTATATGGAAGCTAAGAGTATGAGGAAAGATATGAAACATTGGACTGAATAAACTATAAACAGAAGAGCCCTGTAAAATGAAATGAAATGAAACCCACTGAAGAGATACTTACCCGGGGGCCAAGCCCTCCATCATGCAAGGGGGCTTCACCTGTGTATCTATTATATTTAATGTTAAGGTCACAAAAGCCACAGGGCATGTAATAACACCTACGAATGTGACCAATTTTATTTTATTAGGTATATCCAATTGTGGTTGATTACAAAGCAACTTTATAAGAAAAGCTAATACCATGAGGAAAAGGAAGAGACAATTAGGTACCTTTGTTGAAGTGCTTGTATATATAGACCAAAGGTTTTTTGGACAGCTAACTGCCAAAGGAATATCATCAACGACTAAACAGGTAAATACTCCCTTATACTTAGCATTGATCAAAGCAATTATAAGTACAGTGTCCTCTTCGGATGTTCTCAGTAAACATATAACAGTTAAAAAGACAGCGAAGGTTTCTTATCAGAAAGATCACAGACCTAAAGGCCCTGAACTTTCAACAGAGGCTGGAAGCTCTGTCCTTTTATTTAGTGTCTTACAGACCTTTTTGATGGGAGATCTTACTCTCTGATTCTGCCATTAGAAACCTGGTTGTCCTGGTCCTGTTGTATCATCACAAATTCAAAATCTACAACAGTAGAATCAATTACCTAAATCTTCACCAAAAAAAAAAAAAAAAAAAGAAAAAGAAAAGAAAACAAAAACAGTGGAATGACAAGTATATAATCCATGCCTCTCAAACCTCTGGAATAAACTTGTCTGCCTATTATATAGTATAACTCACTATCTGCTTTTAAAAGTAACCTAGATGACTGGATGGGTAGCCACACATTTTCTCTGGGACTGACTGATATGGCCATACTGGAGAAAGGAGGTATGACCTTAGGGAAGGTATAGGCAAGGTATGAATGGTCATAAGACTCAATGACCTTGGAATATCTATGAATCTATATTATTAATGTCGTACTGATGTTTTTCTTTTTTAAAAGGGCTTCCGTTTTTTTTCTAATTATTTTGTCTTAATATATTTTGCATTATAAACAAAAGCATTATATGTTATTGCAGGTTTATTGTGTAAATGCTTTTTTTTAACAAAAGCACCTTACACTAACTCAGGCAGCTGTGAACATTTAACATCTTGTGATGGAAAGCATCTCAGCATCGTAGCACTATCCCCAAACTGTAGTGCCCACAATCTCTTTTGTTGATTTTTTCTTAATCCCTTTGTCTATCCATGAATATTTCCCATCTGTAGAAACTTCTGCTGTTCTTGACAGTTTTATGGAATCAACTAGACTGAGCAGCTAGCAGATTTACTTTCCTTTTCTTGTGAGTTTACAAAAACAAGTTTTATGCAGTTTAGCACTCTAACTTCACATACATGTTTCACGTGTTGTTTTTCATCACCAAAGTGATCAGCATGCTGTACATTTTGCTATAGGAAATGGAATGTGTCAGTAATTAAGCCTATTCTTATCAATAAAAAAATAAATCAATCTAAAGGAACAATTTACCTTTACTGATTAATGCTTACTATATGTTAATGCAAAATTACAAAGGCCTACTTGCATACTGGGTATATAATGCCTGCTTTTACTGTTGCTGGTTACATTGTATCTTCATTTAAATTGCTGATATTCAGGTTGAATGATAGATTAAAAAAAGTAACTGTGATAGTAAACAGCTATGAACGATTGACTGCCCTGTTTGTCATGAATAAAACAGGAAAACAAACAAAATACAGTAAGCTCTGGTACTTAAGGAGAAGTTGGTCAGCTGAGTGTTATTATAATAAACAGGTGTAAATCATAAGGCCCTGTTTAGAGATTATAAAGCATCTATACCTCTCAAATGTCCAGATTTTTGTCTAATATTTTGGTTTGCTCCTCATAACATTTGTGGTTTTCTGGCAAGTCACTGAGGATTGAAGTCACTGAATAATGACACACATTTCAGTTTCAGATTTCATGTCCTTCAGAAAATGCATGCTAACACAAATCCTTTTATTCTAGCAACTTTCTAAATTTATATGAGCAATATTTAAAATCTGTCCTTATTTTTGGGCCTTTGTCCCCCATTATTTTAGGCTTTGTCCAGATTTCTTGCATTAAGAAGCTGAGAAGTATAAAAGCATCATGTGCCTCAAAGTTACAAACCATAACTAGAAGCTTCTTCCATGTGGCAGGATGATAACCTAAAACTGCTTATACTCTGATACAAACTGCAGAATGAACCCTTATTTCTACAGTAGCAAAAAAAGATGTTTGTAGTCCATTTTATGCTGCTGTTAATGTTTTTTTTAATTATTTCATCATTTTTAACCAATAAGTGGATTTCTGAGCCACAACACTGAATTTACAGGAGGAAAAAAAAAGCTACATATGCAGATCAATGAGACAGGAAGCAGCATCTCTACCCACTGAGCTACTCCTTACTGCCAACACACTTTGCAAACATATAAACAATTTTAATAGGATGATAAGAAGTTACTAAGCTATTGGCCCTCAGGCCCTAACAAGCCTAGCCAAGAATTTAGCCCATGTTCCAAGAAGTCAGCACCCTATGCCACTGTCAATCAGGGACACAGGTAGAATCCCAGGGGTGTATTTTCTGTTCCCCATCCAGTTATCCAGGTTGCACTTGAAAAGGTTTAATGAGGTACTCTGCTTTACATGGAGAGTGAGTCTATTGCACAAAAGGGGGAGTCTCTGGGAGACAAATCCGTCCAGCCAACAAGTCTTATCAATGTCACAGACCACGTTGAGGTCACATGTGTGGGTTACTCGAGTGCAGCTTAACTTGCTGAGATTGCTTTGTATGCCAGACAGAGGTCACCTTTGAGGAGTCTGTAGGAGACTGAGTACAGGGACAGGGCTTTTACCCTGTCTGTGTAGAGTAGATGTTTAAGGCCTGATTTCTGCGGGTAAGGAACCTCTCTGGTCTCTCCAGCTGCTGCATGTGCTTTGTGAGGTACATGCCGAAAGGGGCATTGTACTTAATAAAGGGTCTTATAAGGAAAGAATACAGGGATGTTAAGACCACCTTGTCCCTGGATGATATACCCTTACTAATCAGGTGGGCCATGTAGGCCTGATTTCTGCGGGTAAGGAACCTCTCTGGTCTCTCCAGCTGCTGCATGTGCTTTGTGAGGTACATGCCGAAAGGGGCATTGTACTTAATAAAGGGTCTTATAAGGAAAGAATACAGGGATGTTAAGACCACCTTGTCCCTGGATGATATACCCTTACTAATCAGGTGGGCCATGTAGAAAGCTTTCCATACAACAGAAGCAATATGGTGGTCAAAAGTCAGTTTGCTATCAACATGGGTGCCCAAATCCCTCATGGGTGCTTAGTGCCTTATTATCAATGTGATAATTTGTGGATGCATCATTCTCCCCAAAAGGGATAATGATGCATTTTTTAACATTCAGTTTTAGGCCATGTTTCTTGCATCAGTCATTTCTTTGGGTGAGAGCCTCTTGGAGGATGTCCATATCACTAGGGGAATTGATGACAGCACCCAGCTTGCAGTCATCTGCAAACCTGGACAGCCATAGCCGACTAGATTTGGCCTGCACCTCTAAGAAGTATATCCCAAACAGCAGAGGCCTTAAGACTGATCCCTGGGGTACACCACTTGTTACGGATCTACTACTTGAGGTGACTTACCCTATTCTGACTAGGTGGGTTCTATCAGTGAGCCAGTTTGCTACCCATCTGGTAACATATGGATTGATGCCTAGTTGACAGAGTTTATCTATTAGACCTGAGTGGGGAATAGTATCTAAGGCCTTGGCCAGGTCAAGGTAGGCAGTGTGCACCAACTTCCTGTTGTCTATGGCCATACTGACAGTCTCAAAAAGGCGACCAAATTTAACAGGCATGACCTCTACTTGAAAAGAAAAACTGAGTGGGATCAAAGTGTCTGGAGGTTGCCAATGTCCTTGTTAATGAGGTCCATGATAATCCCCTCCTTTGCCTTGCAGATCAGGCTAGTTCAGCTGATGGGTCTATAATTTCCTGGATCGGTGGACACTCTACCTTTGTGCAAAGGGATGACAATAGCTGTCCTCCACTGGTAATCAAGCTTTGGATGAATAGGGTGCCTAATGGTGCTGCAAGTTCCTGCCTGAGTTCATGTACGATGCAGCCTGGGATGTTATCAGGTCCCGTGAAGGCTGTATTTTTGCCATTGGGAGGGCAGTGATGACTTGCTCCCTAGAGATAAGGGGAGGTGGTAGGTACTGGGGATGTCCTGTTTTACTACTGATGGGGGGACAGAGGAGTGGAGTTTTTCACTGAACCTGTCTGCCAGCAGGTTGGCTATGTCTACATGGTTTGTGTATGTGGTGTACTTGAACACCAGTTCTGAGCAGATCTGGGTGTTTCCCTTGAGACTGCGGACATATGTGAAGAAAGCCTTATGACTGTCTTTAGTAGATGTGGCCAGTTTGGACTCAAAGTTTGCTTTGGAGGATTTCACTAGTGCTCTTATTTGCTTGTTCAGGCTAAGGAGAGATTGCTTCCAATTAGACACCTGCTCCTTCTTGATCCTGGACAGCAATTTTTTTCCTTTTATTATAGACTTTATTTATTGTAGATGTCCACCAGACAGCTTTACTCTTCCTTGAGGAGGAGGATTTCATCCTGTCTGGTATTCCTGATTCTATGTAGCTATATAAATGCTCATATAGTACTTTGGTGTAGGTTTGGACATATGTGCCAGTTCCTGTGGAGGGGCTGTAAAGCTGTTTATACCTTCTCTCAGGAGGTTGTAATTAACTTTGGAGAAGTTTTTTTGTTTGACCCTAGCTGGGGGGGTGGGGAGTCGGGGGAGATGGTGACTTCGAAAGTGACTGCTTTGTGGTTGGATCTTACCAGGAATGATGACACTGTAGGGATGCTGCAGTGGTTACTCTTGTTGGTTAATACTAGGTCCAAGATATTTTCACCTCTTGTGAGGTTGTCAGCCAACTGGTCCAAGGCATTTGCATTGACAAAATCAAGGAATCTCTGGGAATTTGTGCTTTGGCATGAGTATTTCTTCCAGTCTATGGTTGGATAGTTAAAGTCACCCAGGATCAGGGTAAAGGGTTGAATCCTGATAGATTTGAAGAGGTCCAGATAGGTGGAGTGGGAGTGGGCATCTTGGAGGCCTGTAGCTAGCTATGATTTGAATAGGGTCTTGTCAGTTGTTAACTGCACCTGGAGTATTTCCTGTACATCATACTGTCTGACCAGCCTAGAGGTGTGTATGTCTTTTATATATATTGCAACTCCACCTCCTTTTGTTTTGCTGCCCACAGTTTGGGGTCTGAATGAATGATAGGATGAGTAACCTGGTATTGCTGGGGTGCTATCTGCAGCTTTGAACCAGGTTTCTGTGACTGCACAAATGTCAGCTTCTTCCAGGGTTATGAATGCTTGCAATGAGTGCAGTTTCATGTTTAGACTCCTAGTGTTTAGCAGCATGACCTTTAATTTACATTTTGATGACATTTTCATGTTGGTAGTTTTGACCTGATGGCATTGCCTACAAAGAGCCTTTGCAAGGAGCCCAAAGCAAGGGAGGCAGATTTTATATATATATATATATATATATATATATATATATATATATATATATATATATATAATAAAAAGCATTATTGGCTTGTACAGTAGCCTTTGAAACAGTGTTTAGAAATGCGTGCAACCCACTATGATGGTGTTTTAACCCACTATACATTTTTTCAGCATATTACTTGCCTGAGGTCACCTAATAAACTATTTCTAGCATTGTCAACAATCCACTGTCTTTTCAACACCTACCACATGGCACAATCTTTCTTTGCAGTTGAGGCTTATTTGTTTTTCTTTTTCAGATGTCAGCCTCCAACTATTTACAGCTGAACTGCGAATGCGTTTCTTTTATTTGTGTGACGTAATGTGCCCCTGGCAGTCAAAGCTAGTCTTGCATGATCTAAATGTTTGAGCACAGACTACTGAAGTTTGTTCAAAGTTTCACAGAGAGATGATGTGAGAGGCATGCAAAGCAGCTGTTGGAATGCTCACAAAAATAACTTTAAAGTGCAGTAAGTAAACACTTAAAGAAACATGGTAAATTTTGGTGTGCAGTTTCAAGTCATCTGTGACTAGCTTTTCTTCAGGCTTAGCGTTGGCCAGCTGAACAGTGTAGATAAAATACAACAAATGATTTTGCATTTTGTCCTTTAAGATACCTTTTTTGCTGCATATGAATAAACATGTACAATGTTTTAACTCACAATGCTACAAGGAATTCAACCTACACTTGGTATCACACCTATAGCTCACACACAGAGATTGAAATTCTTGCCCATATAAGTATTCAGTAAAAGTTTCTATTCAGCAGTTGTAATTTTGGATAGTAATGTGTGGATTCTTTTACAAAATTAAGCAGTGACAATAACTTATTTTTAACAGAGAGACAATATTCTGATTACTGTCTTCATCGTGCAGAGTGAGATACTCACAGATGGAAGCACTTAAAAGATCACAGTTTCACAACCAGAACAAAGGAGATTAGAACACAGTGTTCTGAATGGACAATGGACAGGTGTTTGTACTGTACAAGGTCATGCTTTTGTCAGCAGTGGACATTTGCCAAGCAAACACATTTCTTCCTTGGAAATTATGTTACCATATCTGCATGAGAATAATTGATACAAGGATGGGAGAACAGGCAGGAGAGTTGAACAAACAGACAACATGATCTGCAGTTTTTATGTATTCTCTCTCTAAAAGTCATTATCAGGTATGACTGCTCTGTGGTATATTCAGACTTCAGTTTCAGTGGATGTCCTTCTATATCACTGTTGCAGTATTCTGTATAGAAGGGATGTCCCGCTCTGCCAGCCTGTCACTCGGCTAGTATAAATAAGCTTAAAAGAGATCTTATTTGCACCGTGTATCACATTTATGCTCCCTGCATAGAAAGTAGGGCATACAAGGAATGTATGGATGCAACTACCCAGAACTTCTTTTACAGCCAGTTCAAACTCCATTGTTGCCAGTTGGTTTGTACATTTTTGTTGCTGTACTGAATATTTAGCAACACCAGATAAGCGCCCTGCTGGGGTTATTTATTTATTTTTTTTCAATAATTTTTATTTTTCATTTTCCGATAATATGAATCAACTAACAAACATAACTGACAAGCATGACCATAGAGCAGTGTTACCCACTGAGATTCATACCATAAGATATAGGTCAGTCAACAAAATTATCTATACTATATACATAGATGCTTTCATAGCTAAGACATTCAAATATAACAACAGTACATATATTTTTAGAACAAGACCATAAAAAATTTGGAGTGGTTGATCACATGTGTCATTCTAAAATCTCATTATGGTATATTTCTAAGTGTCTCTGTGGCGGTTCATGCTAGTAGGGGTTATTTTTATTTTTAATTTTACTTTCTTGGTCTTGTATTTTTTATCACTACCTAGAGCTCATGACTTCCAAGAGGGGAAAATGTCAGTGTGGGAGGCATATTCTCCATAAGGATTGTCACAAACAGTGTATTTTTTTGTTTGGGCACTTCCCACAACCATACCTCTTGTAGGATATGTAAGGCATTTGTGCCTAAGATGCTCAGAAGCCATTTGTCTTCCCTGGCCATTTATCTTGAAACCAATGGCTTAGACAGTTAGCCCAGTGTACCATGGTGGAATCCTTTAACCCGAAATACTCCTGCTAGGTAAGAAGGTGGCCAAGAAGTCTCAGCTGGATTCTTTGGCTGTCCACCTTCCACTGGATATCCCTCTAGAAGTAGGTAATAGCTCTGTAGGTCGTTCAGTGTTTATGTTTGATTCCTCTGCCACAATCCCACTGGAGGCTGGTATGGATCCATCTTTTCGCACATCCTCTGAGGCTTTGTAGGCATCTGCTCTGGACATTGAAGGGGAACTGCAGATTATTATTTCAGAGGGTCGTACAGGGATTTTGCAGTTATTGGTCAGGGAGAAAGTTCCAGGTTCTCTTCTCGAATCATGCCAAGGGTCGGAACCTCTGGTATCCATAAGGATTGTCACAGATCAATTGTTGAAAACTATGTGCCCGAACTCTGGAAAATGTCCTATGTTACACCCATACATAAAGGCGGGACCTCCACTGAACTTAATAACTACAGACCCATTGCTTTACTCTCCCTCTGGCCAAAATCCTAGAAAAATGCATCCATACCCAGATGCTAAACTATCTCCTAGACAGCAACATCCTGTCACCTACTCAGCATGGTTTCAGACCTGCCCATAGTACCACTACAGCCCTCCTCTGCTTCACAGACACAGTAAACCATCTCAAAAATGAAGGCCTACAAGTGTCAACTCTTTTTTTGGATATGTCCAAAGCATTTGACACAGTCTCACACCAAATCCTGCTAAACAAACTAAACCAATATTATCTATCAAATTCCACTCTTACTTGGTTCTGAAGCTACTTAACTGACAGGTACCAAGCTGTGAAATGGGAAAATTCTCTCTCTCCTCAGCTGCCCATAACTATAGGAGTCCCACAGGGTTCTATCTTAGGACCACTACTATCCACAGTCTTCACAAATGACCTCCATACCTCCACACAGCATGCATCTATAATTCAGTATGCAGATGACACTACCGTAATCTGTGCTGCACAAAACATTCCCAGCCTCCTGCAAACAACTCAACTAGCATTCTCTGATGTTGAAAACTACCTTACCAAAGCCCAACTTATCCTCAATCCAAAGAAAACTCAGCTTATGATTATAACCAGTTCTAACAAAAACACTAACAGTCAATTCACTATCTACTCCACTAATGCTACTCCGATTGCTCCAGTGGCACAGGCTAAGCTATTGGGAATAACCATAGACTCCCACCTAAAATTTGATAGTCATCTCAACTTAACTATTAAAAAAGTACATGCCAAACTGGGGTCACTCTACCGTATCAAAACATTTCTTACCAACAACACAAGATCAGCCATTGCTCGCTCCTAACTTCTATCCACCCTACTCTATGCATCTCCCATTCTGACTAATCTCAACAAAACTGAACTAAGCAAAATGGAAGCCTGCTATAACAGAATTGCCCACTTTGCTGCAAATTGCTCATATAGAACTCATCACTGTACTGCTTTGAGACAGCTCCACTGGCTTGAACTGCCCAACCTCCTAACCTACAATCAGCTCTGCCTCTGTCATTCTATCTATTACCTCCCCAATAAGTGTCCTGCCCTCAAAAACCTAGTACAACATCACTCAGCCAAAAGGCCTCTTAGATCATCAAGCAAACTACTACTAGAAGTCACCAACAGCTACAAGAGCTTTGGAGATGCACTATATAGTAGTTCAGTGGCTAAAAAATGGAACTTTGTCCCTACAAGCATTCAAAACACATCATCCAAAGCCTCGTTTAAAGACCTCATCAGGCAACATCTCAAACAAAGTTGTCAGTGCCATGATTGCTCCCCAGGCTAGTGAAAGTGGATAACACATACATACAAAATCTAGAGCACTTGATAATAGTTTTCAATCTTACTCACAAACACTGGCTAATCTACAATGTATGTACTGTACCTGTGTACTATGTATGTATTCTACCTATGTTCCAAATTTCAGCTGTACACCACAAATCTATTAATTACCTTTATTTTTAAAATTAATATTTTTTTGTTTGTTCTCTCCACTGTAACTGTTTATGTGCCGCATACCACTGTAAAAACATGTCTTCTGTAATATGTGTGTATACTGATCATGTCTAAATAACTAAATGTGTCTGTAATTTTTCTTTGTGGAGCTTTTCTCCCCGGGCCTCTGCTGAAAAAGGGCCTTTTCGGCTCAGTCAAACACCCCCGGTTAACAAATGTAAAATAAATAAAATAATAATAAATAATATTTGTTAGTGCTGATGTCCCTGCTAAGAAAAGACAAAAACTGAAGCATATTTTCAGCCTGTCCTATGGATCCTCAAAAGGAATGACAGGAGTTTACTCAGGACTTGTTTTCTGCCTTAATGGCCCTAAATCTTCCTCAAGGGGTTTCCATACCTGCTCCTCCTTGGACCTCTACCTCTTCTAAACAGTTTAGCGAACTAGATTCCATGTCTGGGAAGGGGTCTTTGTCATATTCTTTACAGATGCCTTCACCTTTGGCTTATGGTTATGAGGAAGAGGATTCTGTTAACCCTTTGTCTCCTTTTGAGGAATTGGCCTTTGAGGGCACAATTTCTAGGATGATGGAATTCTTTAAGTGAGATTCTTCTCACATATTGGATATTCAGAGAAGATATTATGAGTTTCTTCAGGTGGATACTCCTAAACCATCAGCAGTTCCTCCTTGTCAGATACTTTCTCTGCTGCTTCCAAGTCTTCTTCTCCTAAGGAAACCTGATAGGTTCTATAAGTTTCCTTAGGATTGTCAATTTTTATTTAAATGTACTTCTGCTGATCCTGCTGTGGTGTTAGTCTCTTCTAACAAACCTTCTAAAGTTTTGCCATCTTCCAAACTTTTGCCTTCTGATAAGGATATCAGGGCAATGGAGAGGATTGGCAAGAAAGATTAGACTGTTTCTACTTTGGCCTTTATGGCTATTAATTACCAGACCCTTGTGACCAGGTATGCTCTGGTCTTGACTGCTCAGGCTTATCAGGTTATCTTTGACCTCCCTGATTCTGATGACAAATCCTCTGCCTTACCATTTTTAGATTCTGCTTCTCAAGTGGCTCACCACTCTATTAAGTGTAGCTGTGATGCTGCTGATGCTTCTTCTAGGGCTGCAACTTTTAGGTCTGTTATGAGGCATTATCCTTGGCTTCATCTCCAGTCTCTTCCTGAGGACATTAATGCCAAGTTGCTGGATGCTCCTTTGGATAATACTCATCTTTTTGGGACTGCTGCTGCTGACATGTTTAAGTCTCTAAGAGAAAGGCAAAGCCTTGCAAGACCTTAAACATATTTTTGTCTCTCCTCTACCTAAGTTCCAGAGGAATTATCCTTCTAGGTCTACTTTTGTTCACAGGCAACCCATGCCAGGCCTCTAAGAGCAGGAAGGGTAGGAGGCAGGCTCCCTCTGCTAAAGCTTCACAGATTTCTGTGATCCAGAAGCCTCCTTTATTTGATAGGCCTGCTTCTACTTGAAATTCACCCCCTCCTGCTTTTAGACTGGGTTCCCTTGTCTCTTTGGCTCTCCCTTTGTCTCCCAAATTGGTGTCTCATCGCTTCAGACTCTTGGGTTCTTTCTATCAACTATCAGGGTTACTTCATGGTATAGAAATCTCTCCCTCCTTTTTCTGGGATTGCTCAACCTCCTCTAGAGCTACTTCCTCTTTTCCTGGAGGTTTCAGAGTCCCTGTTGTACCAAGGGACCATTCAGCCTGTCCCACCTTCCCAAGTGGGATGGGGGGTTTTATTCCAGGATGTTCCTAGTTCCTTGAAAGGAGGGCACTTGAAGACCTATTTTGGATCTCTCCTGGCTCAACACCTTTCTCAAGGTCCCTTTTTTGAGTACTTACTCTTCAAACTCTCTTTCCTCTTTCAGTACCCAAGCTTTTCTGGTGTCCTTGGATCTGAAAGATCATATCTCTATTCACCCTCTCTTCAGGAAGTTTTTAGATTTCTCTGTGCCTTCCTCTCATTTTTAGTTCTCTGCTTTGCCCTTTGGCCTTTTTACTGTCCCAATGGTATTCACAAAATGCCTAGCTCCTGTGATTGCCTTCTGCAGGCTCCAAGACATTCAGAGTTTTTCTTATCTAGATGACCTACTGCTTTGGGCGCCTTCTCTCAGTCAATTGGTGCAGGATCGGCAGTTTTTCTTCTTCAAAGTCTGGGGTTTACTATCAACTTCAAAAAGTCCATCCTGACTCCCTCACAGGATCATGTGTGTCTGGATTGCAAGATTCAGACAGTGCCCAAGCTTGCCTCTCTTCCATTTCCAAAGGTATTTTCATTGACAGCCTTCTTATAGTCTCTTCTTCCCCTGATTGCTATGCCAGCTAGGGAGTTTCTTTGGGCCCTAGGATTCATGGCCTCATCTATTTCGATGCTTCTTCTTGCCAGACTGCATATTCAGAAGCTTCATTGGTATCTCAAGTCAGTTTGGCTGCAGCATCGTCACCCTCAGAATTTCAGTGCATCTCTCCTTCCCTGTTTCAAGAAGGAATTTAAGTAGTGGATTTGACAGCTTGCTTTCAACCCAGGCTAGCCCTTTCAGTCTCTAGTCCCTCCTCAGGAGCTATTCACCGATGCCTTAGATGTGGGGTTGGGGGCATCTCTTGGTAACCTGAAAGTTTAGGGTATTTGGTCTCCACATCAGTAGTAGACCATGTCAACATCAAAGAGATGAGGGCTCTGATTCTGGTCCTACAGGCTTCGCACCCCATGTTCTCTCTGGGCCCCTTGAAGATGTAGACAGACAACATTACAGTGATGTGGTATGTCAAGAAACAGGGGGACACAAAATCCTACCTCCTCTGTAGGATGATGCTTCAAGCTTGGGAAGTGGCTCTCAGTTATCAGTTAACTCTTCAGGCAGTATACATTCCTTCAGAGCAACATCTTGTGGCAGATTCTCTTAGCAGGTCCAAAACACAGGCTCACGAATGGCTGCTTCACAGAGACATGCTTCTGGACATTGTCCATTGGTGAGTATTCCTCAGGTAGATCTTTTTGCCTCCCCTCTGAGCAGGCAGTTTCTCTAGTCTGTTCCAGAGCGCCATGCCATCTGGCCTGGAAGACGGACATGCTATCCTTTCCATGGAAGGGGAGGTTTCTTCATGCTTTCCCTCCTCTTCCTTTACTTCCAAGTGTCCTGCAGAAGATTCAGCTGGACTCCACAAAAAGTTTGCTAGTCATTCCCTTTTGACCAAGACAGCACTGGTTCCACCTCTTAATGCATCTGGCCAGGGGTAATCCTTACAATTTACCTCACCAGTTGGATATCCTCACACAGGTCAAGGGTGTCTCATCCATCCCTACTTGTCCACTCTGCAACTGTAATTGTGGGTGATAGGGTTTTGATCCCTTTCAGGCACCTCTTTTCTGTGGACATGCACAGGGTTTTGCAGGGGGCAAGGAAACCCTCAACCAGAAAATCTTATACGTCCAAATGGAAAATATTTTTTGTCTGCTGCCATGCTCATATCCAGGACCCTTTTTTCAGTGGGGGGGGGGGTCCTCTGGTCCTCTTGTTTTGAGGTCAAGCAATTTCTTAAAGGCATCCTGCATATTAGGCCTCCAAGAAAGCCTATTCCTCCTACTTGGGACCTTAATTTTGTTTTGGAAAAATTGACTCAGGCTCCTTTTGAGCCTGAAGATTCTTGCTTCTTTGCAATGCTGTACCAGGAAGACTGTTTTGTTGCTGGCTCTTTTTTCTGTTTCAAGGGTTTCTGAGCTCCAGGCATTTATAGTCATTCCTCCTTTTCTGGTTTTTCATAGGGACAGGGTGTCCTTTCTTATTAACCCTTCTTTTACGCCCAAGGTAGTTAATGAATTGCCCTTGAATCAGTTGGTACAACTCCCTTCCTTTTTCCTTTTTCCCCAGTCTGCTACTGAGAGAGTCCTGCATACACCATGGATTTGCACAGACAGCTCAAGTACTATTTGGATAAAACTAGGTCTATTTGTAAGTCTGATCAGCTTTTTGTTTCCTTTCATCTCACATCTTTTCGGTTTGGCTGTTTCTAAGCAAACCACCTCCCTCTGGATTTCTAAGGCCATTTCCTTTTGTTATTCTTTTCATGGCAAATTTCTGTCTGCTTCATTTAGAGCTCATTCCACTAGAGCAATTGCCTCTTCTGGTGCCTTCTTCTAGGGGTTGGACACCATTCCATCTTCAAAGCTATTACTTGGTCTTCAGTGCATACCTTTACTAATCATTATAAGTTGGATATGGTTTCTAGGGCCAGAGCAGGTTTTGCTGAAACCATTTTGTGTGGGCTTGTTGAAGGCTCTTCTCAGCCTTCCACCTCCCTTCTGTTTCTTGAGTTTTTTACTCTTCCCTTCTGCATTGAATACTGCAACAGTTATATAGAAGGACATATTACAGTTGTGTAAAATCTTACCATAACAGTCGATGTCCTTTTCGTCATTGTTGCAATATTCACTCCCTCCCTCCAACCCCCTCTTGTTTATTCTGCATTTTTTTTCCTTCTGAATGTGCATGGAATCCTTGGTCCTTTGACAACGGTTCTCTTCTGGGGCAATTCAGTATGGATAGTTGCATCTATATGTCCCTTTTATGCCCTTCGTTTTGCATGAGGAACATAAATGTTATGTATGGTGCAAACAAGATCTCTTTTCTACTTTAAATATGTCAGATCCACATCTGAAGGCATCCTTAGGCTCCCAGAACTACAGTGACAACTTTCCGCCTTGCCAACATTACTGTAGAAGGTGCACAAATAAGCAAATAGTATAGGTTTATGGGTAACATAATGCCCTCTTGGTTAGTGTTGTCAAGGTAACAGTAGACCAGTGTATAGCAGTCTTTTGATCAAGTACAACTTCAAACTTTCAGTTTAAGTAGTGCCTGTTACACTACTAGGTGGTTTGCTTAGAAACAGCCAAACCAAAAATACCTGAGATGAAAGGAAACAAAAAGCTGATCAGACTTACAAATAGACCTAGTTTTATCCAAATAGTACTTGAGCTGTCTGTGCAAATCCATGGTATGCAGGACTCTCTCAGTAGCAGACTGGGGAAAAGGAAAAAGTTTTCATATTGCACCAAATTTGCATTGGGTTGTGCATGTTACCCCCAGAACTCCTACAAAAGTAAACAGTCAACAAGGGCCAGAATGCACCCTGTATCAAATTACATGAATAAGCAAATAAATTGCAAAGGTTAATTTTGGCCTAGGTATCTGTTATTTACAGTATGGCAACATATGTAGTAACAACATAGTTTATAGCTATTATGTGGAACAAGATTAAATTTGATTTGTCAAGTGAATACTCACTTGAATGAAAGTAAATGAAAACTCAAGAGCTGACAATCAAATTGGATGACAGTTAAATATGGAAAACGTTTACATTTTTATTCTATATGTGGGGTGAAGCAAATCCTCTGCACCCCACTATGCATGGACTGTGCCTACCACTTCCTTAAAAATATATTCCAACTCTAGGGTCACCACTGGTAATGAAGCAGTGTCAAATATTTCACAAATCCCATCCTCACTGCGTTTCCAGTCAAAATAATATTAGATAAATCAGCTTGGAGGTAGAATATCCTTGCACTTGGCTGAAAAATGGTTGTACTGACTATGTGCAAAAGGATTAATGACTGAGAGTGATTCAGATACCACTTTGCACTGAGCATAAGCAGTTTATGACAGCCAGCAGGTGGTTTGCATTCTGCAACCCCCAATGGTCCAAAACACAGTCTAGAAAAAGTTTCCAGCAAAGATGGCTCACACGGTGGCAATCCTGTAGCTCAGCACTGCATGATGATATTTTTAACATACTTCTTTATTTTTGTGCAGCTAGTGTACTGATAATAAATTTGTGTTTAGATGTAGCTGTGCTATGAAGTTTCAGCTCATATTACAGTTTCTGTTTAACTGTGGTGCCGAGCCAAAGAGCCCAGACTGTGAACCAGACAACTCGATCTTGAGTAGCAGTTCAGGTGGTGGGGATGGATGAAAATGAATGGCTTATGGCTTACCTACCCCTGGGAGAGAGGGTTGTCACGACAACAAGGACTATTACCACAAGGATGTGGGCTTGGTTTTCCAAAGGCAGTGATGGTAGCCCTTGGGATGCATGTGTGGGAGCATGTTGAGTCTTGGGAGGTTGAATGAACACTCCAGTGATGCAGCTGCTCATGTCTGTCATCATGGAGTGGTATTAGATCTACAAAAGAAACAGCATCATAGCCAGTGCTCTCACTGACAGAGGGCTACAAAGAGGAGCAGCACTGAATAATTCCCTGCCCTAGGGACAATTATGGTCTGTCCTGAAACAGGGATGTCCCAGGAAGTCGAATGGAAGACTTAGTTTTGTCAGGGGCATAAACTCCTTCCTGGGTGTCTAGATATCATCTTCCTCCAGTTTGCTGTTGCTTGGCTACAGATGGGGACCCTTTCTCTGAGAATAAATGGGCTTGAGGCCTAATGGAGGAGGGCTAGATGGTCAGCAGACATAGAAGAAAAAAAAACACTTAGAAAAACATATTTCATTCTATAATGTAAACTAAATTTAGTTTGGCCATCCATTTATACTTCAAGTAGCTAAATGAGTGACACCTCCCACCCTGTTATTGCTATTATGTCATATTGCTATGCAATGTCTCACTCAGTGTGTCATAGCTACAGTATGCTCCATAATGGTTTTGCTGCAGCACTCCAGCCTGGCTAACTATTCATGAAGGCTGCACTCAGAGCCTACTTTTTGAATCACATGAATGGTAAGTATTAGCTGAGAAGCTTATTGTAGGTTTGATGGTAACTGAATGGCATTTTTAAAATCCTGGCTAAAGGGCCAGACAAACATGTGGCATGAATTATGCTTTTCAGACCATATAATTACCTGAACTTATGTTGACTTACCAAAGGAAATTTGAGTGCAATTACTGTGAAACTAAACCACTGGAAGCCACTTTCTGTGAACATCCAAGTATTGTTTGCAGGGAAACAAACCCCCATGCATCCCTAGCTCCCAAATCTATATATACCAACACCACAGTTCCGCAACAGTGGGGCAGTATACAAAATCCATTAGTGCTGAAAATGGCTTTCAGAGACATTACTTTGTGGTACTTCTACTTGCAGTAACTGCCATCTTGCAACTAACTAGTTTCCATTTACCCTATTATACTATTAACTGGTAAAGGATTTCTGTCTCAAGCCTTGCCTGTTAAGTTTAGTACCCATCAAGTGCTGAATGCCTGAGTCATCGTCATCATCATCATCATCATCATCATCATCATCCTTGGTTTGTAAAAGGATTGAAACTTACCTGGAAGGCATTGCTATAACATGTGCTGATGAAGTTATGATGCTGAAAAATAAGACATTTCCTGGTCATCTTGCCTCTTTTCTCTTGGGTGACATGGCTCCTTAAACCAAAACCAAAGGTGTCTGGTTATAGGTCTCACATGTTTATAATCCTTTTACCCAATAGGTAACAATTCATAACTATTAACAAGGATTGTCATTTGCTTCAAGTATACAAAAGTCTTTCTGCACTTCAACAGTCCTTTTACTAGAAAAGCTCATCCTGGCTCTACCATAATTTGCTGTGAGGGAAAGGTTAGTTTGTGTTTGCTTTCTTGTACTTTGTGTTACTTTATTTCCTATTTTGCAAATTGTGATTAATTTTCTTTACACTGTGTTTTACTTGTATTCTGTTTTTAATTGCATATTTAAAGTAGGAAAGAGACCACAACTGTCTCTCTTGTAAGTTACACAGAAATTAAGTTTTTCCCAACCCTCCCACCATGGTGCTGTTGTGTTTTTAAACTCAACTGTCTTTCTAGTTGCTTACCTTTATGTTGATTTGACCACATATCTCCTTCCCTCTCCACTTTCATTGGTTATTGCCTAATTACAACATTAATAATATCCACCTAAGTTCAAACCCAGTGGTGAGAGATTTAGGCACACAAGTTGATAGCAGCCTTAACTTTGATCAACAGGTGTCCACAGTAGTAAGGAAGGCCTTTTACATTGCACACCTCATAAGCAAGGATATAGCATCTAATGCTAAGGAGGTTATAACTCCCCTGTATGTGTCTCTCATCAGACCAATAATAGAGTACAATGCTCCTTTCTGTATGTACCTCACCAGACATCTGCAGCAACTGGAGAGACCTCAGGAGTTTCTCACCAAGAAAATCAAGGGCCTACAACACATGACCTACAAGGACAGACTGAAGGCCCTATCACTTTACTCAGTATCACAGAGGAGACTTGTGCCTGGCCTGTGGAGCAGTCACAGACCCAGCCTTGATAAAGCTGCACATCCGCAAATCCAATGGGACAATATTCACTCACTCTAGGGATCTTAACCTAGCCTGCGATATTAACAAGACATACTGGAGAGACAAATATGTCTCCCAGAGGTTGCCACTCCTCTGGAACAAACTCCCAATTCATGTAAAACAGAGCTCCTCAATGATACTATTTAAGTGTAACCTGGACAGTTGGATGGGAAACCATAAATTTGCACTGGAGTTTTCACCAATGTCCCTCTTAGATGGGCAGCCAGTGCTGATCTTGGATTCACACACAAACATAGACTATATATTTTGGTCCATAAGGGAACAAGGGTATAACATGGCTAGGCTTGTAGAGACCTTAGGGCCAGTAGCCTAGTAACCTCCTATGATCTTATGATCCTATGATCCTATTGTGATTAAGCACAAAATTATCATTTTGTGAAGTCAGTCCCCTTCAACTATTTAAATTTATTGTCCATACCACTGTATTCCACAGAACCAGAATACAAAGTGCCCACCCCTTCCAGTCTGCCTTGCTCTTTTAAAATCAGTGGCTATCCACTTTGATAGCTTAAACTTAAGTTACCCCCTCTTTAATATCTAACTGCTTAGTGCACACTGCATCTCTTAGGATATTAAACCATTTTTCCATCTTATATTTAAAATCTGCAACATCTACTCCAAGACCACCAATTACTAGAGAGGCACATTCTGCCTCTCAGTAGTCATCTTGGGATTTTTGCATCTGTTTTGCTCCTGGTGAGAGAAGGCGCATAGGAACATTATTTCCTGAGGACTGCTGATCACCGTAAAGTCTAATAACTGCCTCATAGGTGCCAGTTTGGAATTTTTGCTTATAGTTTGCTCCTGGTGAGAGGAGTAGAGTGCATTGATTTCTAATTCTTTCTGGTTGGGAAGTGAGTGTCTATGCTTGACCTTCCTGATTGGTCTGGCATCTACCAGCAAAAGGCTATAACAACCCTACAGACCCTTACATCAGATGGGATGAGACTATGGTTCACCAAACAGGCTGTGGTCTGACTCTCATCTTGGGATTAGTTCTGTTTTGCTTCTGTTGAGAGAAGAAGCAAAGAAGCATTGTATCCCACAGAGTGAAGCTTTGGTGAGAGAAGTACTAGTAGCATTCAGGCAGTAACCATTCAGGTGACTCTCCTCTTTTCATCACTTTTGATAAGTTATTTTTTTCTTTTCAGTTAAATACTGCTTGATTGGCTTTTAACTTCAGAATATTTGCCTAAATACTTTATAAGTGAATCATCAGGATCTACTTATTAGTTTTCCATCAAGTGTTTTGCAGTGCCCTGTATAGCCACAGACATCTTGAGTTGATATTTTTCCTGTAAAAGCACCACTGAGATTTCACCAATACCTAGATGCATATAGGACAAGCACTACCTCCAGAATTGCAAACCAGATACTCCTGACATTAGTTTATATTCTCACTCCAACTGTCTAATCAATAAAAAAGGGTTTGTTGCCATGGGTATGAACTTTTCCACTATCTCCATTACCAGCTTGGTGGATATGGGCATCCTGAGGCAATGTAGAAATTGCCTCATGTTTATTGACAACCAGTTAATTCTCAAACAAACTGATATGGTATGTGAGAGATGTATTTACACAATGTCACTGGAAGCAAAGCTCTCACATAAAAGCACTCCTAATGTCAATAAGGTTGTCAATAGTACACACGCTGCACCTAACATGCACAATTCAAACCAGACACACAGACCCACATATGCTGTGGCACTTAAATGTAACCAACCTAAACCCCAAAGACCTCCTAGATGAAGTGCATATAAATACCTTCAGCATCCCAAATGCACTCTTTCAAAACAACACTCACATCAACACATACAGCTGCATTTCATGGAGCCTCTACTTCAAAGCCCATAACGCAAACCACTTAGAATCCAACATTCTAGTCACTGGAGACTCCATTGTGAGACACACTGATGTCACTCTCACCAGGCTACGTAAGGAGAAAGTCTCAGTCAGCTGCTTATCAGGGGCCAGGATCCAGCACATTATGCACACACTCAGGTCACTGGACCACAAGTACCACTATGACTTAGTCATAGTCAATGGGTGTGTAAATGACCTGAGACATACCTCCCTAGACTATATGAAGAGAGACATCTTGGAGCTCTTGGAATGTGTATCCCAGGCTGGTATGAGCCTAGCATTTTACCTTCTCCAGGATGATGCCACAATATGAACAAAAGATGACTGACTTTAATAACTGACTTAAGTTCTGGTATTATTCTAAGGGGATACAATATTTGTCAGCATGGAAGAAGATGGTCAAAAGAGCTTTGTCAAGGATGGTCTGCATAGAGCAGACACTAAAAACAACCACAAAGCCTTCTATAGTTATATGAAAAATCTCCATGGCAATACCCAGGTTTGCTCTGAGTTGCTGCACAATCGTACATCCTATACTGAGCCAACAGATATTGCCAACATACTGTCCGACAGATTCAGCGCTAACATTACCCCTCTCTCCCCCTCTAAAGGATCAATCACAATACTGGAAGAATGCCAGGCACCCAGCATTACTGCAGCACAGGTTAAAGCTGCATTGTCCAAGGCCAACAATACAGCTTCCATGGGACCCGACAATATCCCTGGATGTGTTCTATATGAACTATAAAGTGAACTGGCACCACATCTGTGTGCCCTGTTCAATCACAGCCTCACCTCAGGCTTTGCCCCTACCAAATGGCACACTGCTACAGTCATCCCTCTCCATAAAGGGGGAGCGACTACAGACCCTGTGAATTATCGCCCCATTAGTCTGACAAGTCTGATATGTAAGGCTATGAAGCACATCATCATGAACCTAATTAACAAGGATATAGGGAATCTCCAAACTCTAGACCCCACTCAATTTGGTTTTGTGAAAGGTAGATCATGCCTGCTCAAACTGGTTGACTTCTTTAAGTCACTCACCAGAGCTGTGGATGAGGGCAAGGCAGTTCATACAACCCACCTTGATCTGGCCAAGGCCTTTGATACCATTCCCCACTCAGGAATTGTTGTTAAACTCACCAAACTAGGCATCAACCCCTATATCACTTGGTGGGTTGCAAATTGGCTCACAGATAGAACCCACAGTGTGAAAGTAACGGACTGCAAGTCAGACTGCCAACCAGTTACGATTGGAGTCCCACAGGGATTGGTCCTGGATCCTCTCCTGTTTGGCATCTACTTCTCACAAGTCCAGGCCAACACGGAGGGACTCTGGCTGACCAGGTCCGCAGATGACTGCAAGCTGGGAGTCATTATTAACTCCCTAAGTGCTGTAGGCATCCTACAGAAAGGCCTCATGGAGACCAATGACTGGTGTCAAAACCATGGACTTAAGCGTAATGCCAAAAAAAATGCATCGTCATCCCCTTTGGGAAAAAAATCAGCTCCCACTAATTACCACATTGATGGGAGCCCACTGAACACTGAAGGCATTATAAGAGATCTGGGGACACAGGTTGACAGCAACCTCTCCTTCGACCACCACATTACCACTGTGGTCAGAAAGTCCTTCTATGTGGCACATCTCATTACCAAGGGTTTTGCATCCAGGAAGAAAGAGGTCATCATCTCTCTCTACTCTTCCCTCATTAGGCCAATCATCAAGTATAATGCCCCATTTGACATGTACCTCACTAGACACATGCAACAGCTGGAAAGGCCACAAAAGTACCTCACAAAGAGGATCCTAGGCCTTAAACACATGTTGTACATGGACAGACTCAAAAACCTCCAGCTACTCTCTGTCTCATATCGTCTACTAAGAGGCGAGCTCTGCTTGACTTACAAAGCCATGTCTAATCCAGCTCTGTTAGAAATGCCACATCTAAAGAAATCCCAATCCCTCCACACCACACACTCCAGGGACCTCAACCTCATTAGCACAATCAACAGAACATGCTAGAGAGACAGGTTCATAACACAGAGACTGCCTATGCTCTAGAATAGACTTCCCATACATGTCCAGCAGAGCACCTCACTGGCCCTCTTCAAGAGAAATCTTGATGAGTGGATGGGAAATATAAAGTTCACCCCAGGGCTCACTCCAGTGGCTCTACTTGATAGAGAGAAAGTTACACAGAAATGAAGTTTTTCCCAACCCTCCCACCAAGGTGCTGTTGTGTTTTTAAACTCAACTGTCTTTCTAGTTGCTTGCCCTTATGTTGATTTGACCACATATCTCCTTCCCTATCCTCTTTCATTGGTTATTGGCTAATTACAACATTAATAATATCCACCTAAGTTCAAACCCAGTGGTGAGAGATTTAGGCACACAAGTTGATAGCAGCCTTAATTTTGATCAACAGGTGTCCACAGTAGTAAGGAAGGCCTTTTACATTGCACACCTCATAAGCAAGGATATAGAATCTAATGTTAAGGAGGTTATAACTCCCCTGTACGTGTCTCTCATCAGACCAATAATAGAGTACAATGCTCCTTTCTGTATGTACCTCACCAGACATCTGCAGCAACTGGAGAGACCTCAGGAGTTTCTCACCAAGAAAATCAAGGGCCTACAACACATGACCTACAAGGACAGACTGAAGGCCCTATCACTTTACTCAGTATCACAGAGGAGACTTGTGCCTGGCCTGCAGAGCAGTCACAGACCCTGCCTTGATAAAGCTGCACATCCGCAATTCCAGTGGGACAATATTCACTCACTCTAGGGATCTTAACCTAGCCTGCGATATTAACAAGACATACTAGAGAGACAGATATGTCTCCCAGAGGTTGCCACTCCTCTGGAACAAACTCCCAATTCATGTAAAACAGATCTCCTCAATGATACTATTTAAGTCTAACCTGGACAGTTGGATGGGAAACCATAAATTTACTCTGGAGTTTTCACCAATGTCCCACTTAGTTGGGCAGCCAGTGCTGATCTTAGATTCACACACAAACATAGACTATATATTTTGGTCCATAAGGGAACAAGGGTATAACATGGCTAGGCTTGTAGAGGCCTTAGGGCCAGTAGCCTAGTAACCTCCTATGATCTTATGATCCTATGATCCTATTGAGATTAAGCACAAAATTATCATTTTGTGAAGTCAATCCCCTTCAGCTATTTAAATTTATTGTCCATACCACTGTATTCCACAGAACCAGAATACAAAGTGCCCACCCCTTCCAGTCTGTCTTGCTCTTTTAAAATCAGTGGCTATCCACTTTGATAGCTTAAACTTAAGTTACCCCCTCTTTAATATCTAACTGCTTAGTGCACACTGCATTTCTTAAGATATTAAACCATTTTTCCATCTTGTATTTAAAATCTGCAACATCTACTCCAAGACCACCAATTACTAGAGAGGCACATTCTGCCTCTCAGTAGTCATCTTGGGATTTGTGCATCTGTTTTGCTCCTAGTGAGAGAAGGCGCATAGGAACATTATTTCCTGAGGACTGCTGATCACTGTAAAGTCTAATAACTGCCTCATAGGTGCCAGTTTGGAATTTTTGCTTATAGTTTGCTCCTGGTGAGAGAAGGAGTAGAGTGCATTGATTCCTAACTCTTTCTGGTTGGGAAGTGAGTGTCTGTGCTTGACCTTCCTGATTGGTCTGGCATCTACCAGCAAAAGGCTATAACAAGCCTACAGACCCTTACATCAGATGGGACGAGACTATGGTTCACCAAACAGGCTGTGGTCTGACTCTCATCTTGGGATTAGTTCTGTTTTGCTTCTGTTGAGAGAAGAAGCAAAGAAGCATTGTATCCCACAGAGTGAAGCTTTGGTGAGAGAAGTACTAGTAGCATTCAGGCAGTAACCATTCAGGTGACTCTCCTCTTTTCATCACTTTTGATAAGCTATTTTTTTCTTTTCAGTTAAATACTGCTTGATTGGCTTTTAACTTCAGAATATTTGCCTAAATACTTTATAAGTGAATCATCAGGATCTACTTATTAGTTTTCCATCAAGTGTTTTGCAGTGCCCTGTATAGCCACAGACATCTTGAGTTGATATTTTTCCTGTAAAAGCACCACTGAGATTTCACCAATACCTAGGTGCATATAGGACAAGCACTACCTCCAGAGTTGCAAACCAGATACTCCTGACATTAGTTTATAGTCTCACTCCAACTGTCTAATCAATAAAAAAGGGTCTGTTGCCATGATTATGAACTTTCCCACTATCTCCATTACCAGCTTGGTGGATATGGGCATCCTGAGGCAATGTAGAAATTGCCTCATGTTTATTGACAACCAGTTAATTCTCAAACAAACTGATATGGTATGTGAGAGATGTATTTACACAATGTCACTGGAAGCAAAGCTCTCACATAAAAGCACTCCTAATGTCAATAAGGTTGTCAATAGTACACACGCTGCACCTAACATGCACAATTCAAACCAGACACACAGACCCACATATGCTGTGGCACTTAAATGTAACCAACCTAAACCCCAAAGACCTCCTAGATGAAGTGCATATAAATACCTTCAGCATCCCAAATGCACTCTTTCAAAACAACACTCACAACACATACAGCCGCATTTCATGGAGCCTCTACTTCAAAGCCCATAACGCAAACCACTTAGAATCCAACATTCTAGTCACTGGAGACTCCATTGTGAGACACACTGATGTCACTCTCACCAGGCTAAGTAAGGAGAAAGTCACAGTCAGTAGCTTATCAGGGGCCAGGATCCAGCACATTATGCACGCACTCAGGTCACTGGACCACAAGTACCACTATGACTTAGTCATAGTCCATGGGTGTGTAAATGACCTGAGACATACCTCCCTAGACTATATGAAGAGAGACATCTTGGAGCTCTTGGAATGTGTATCCCAGGCTGGTATGAGCCTAGCATTTTACCTTCTCCAAGGATGATGCCACAATATGAAGAAAAGATGACTGACTTTAATAACTGGCTTAAGTTCTGGTATTATTCTAAGGGGGTACAATATTTGTCAACATGGAAGAAGATGGTCAAAAGACCTTGCTGCTTTGTCAAGGATGGTCTGCATGCAGCAGACACTAAAAACAACCACAAAGCCTTCTATAGTTATATGAAAAATCTCCATGGCAATACCCAGGTTTGCTCTGAGTTACTGCACAATCGTACATCCTATACTGAGCCAACAGATATTGCCAACATACTGTCCGACAGATTCAGCGCTAACATTATCCCTCTCTCACCCTCTAAAGGATCAATCACAATACTGGAAGAATGCCAGGCACCCAGCATTACTGCAGCACAGGTTAAAGCTGCATTGTCCAAGGCCAACAATACAGCTTCCATGGGACCCGACAATATCCCTGGATGTGTTCTATATGAACTATAAAGTGAACTGGCACCACATCTGTGTGCCCTGTTCAATCACAGCCTCACCTCAGGCTTTGTCCCTACCAAATGGCACACTGCTACAGTCATCCCTCTCCATAAAGGGGGAGTGGCTACAGACCCTGGGAATTATCGCCCCATTAGCCTGACAAGTCTGATATGTAAGGCTATAAAGCACATCATCATGGACCTAATTAACAAGGATATAGGGAATCTCCAAACTCTAGATCCCACGCAATTTGGTTTTGTGAAAGGTAGATCATGCCTGCTCAAACTGGTTGACTTCTTTAAGTCAGTCACCAGAGCTGTGGATGAGGGCAAGGCAGTTCATACAACCCACCTTGATCTGGCCAAGGCCTTTGATACCATTCCCCACTCAGGAATTGTTGTTAAACTCACCAAACTAGGCATCAACCCCTATATCACTTGGTGGGTTGCAAATTGGCTCACAGATAGAACCCACAGTGTGAAAGTAATGGACTGCAAGTCAGACTGCCAACCAGTTACGAGTGGAGTCCCACAGGGATCGGTCCTGGATCCTCTCCTGTTTGGCATCTACTTCTCACAAGTCCAGGCGAACATGGAGGGACTCTGGCTGACCAGGTCCACAGATGACTGCAAGCTGGGAGTCATTATTAACTCCCTAAGTGCTGTAGGCATCCTACAGAAAGGCCTCACGGAGACCAATGACTGGTGTCAAAACCATGGTCTTTAGCTTAATGCCAAAAAAATGCATCGTCATCCCCTTTGGGAAAAAAACTCAGCTCCCACTAATTACCACATTGATGGGAGCCCACTGAACACTGAAGGCATTATAAGAGATCTGGGGACACAGGTTGACAGCAACCTCTCCTTCGACCAACCACATTACCACTGTGCTCAGAAAGTCCTTCTATGTGGCACATCTCATTACCAAGGGTTTTGCATCCAGGAAGAAAGAGGTCATCATCTCTCTCTACTCTTCCCTCATTAGGCCAATCATCGAGTATAATGCCCCATTTGACATGTACCTCACTAGACACATGCAACAGCTGGAAAGGCCACAAAAGTACCTCACAAAGAGGATCCTAGGCCTTAAACACATGTTGTATATGGACAGACTCAAAAAACTCCAGCTACTCTCTGTCTCATATCGTCTACTAAGAGGCGAGCTCTGCTTGACTTATAAAGCCATGTCTAACCCAGCTCTGTTAGAAATGCCACATCTAAAGAAATCCCAATCCCTCCACACCACACACTCCAGGGACCTCAACCTCATTAGCACAATCAACAAAACATGCTGGAGGGACAGGTTCATAACACAGAGACTGCCCATGCTCTGGAATAGACTTCCCATACATGTCCAGCAGAGCACCTCACTGGCCCTCTTCAAGAGAAATCTTGATGAGTGGATGGGAAATATAAAGTTCACCCCAGGGATCACTCCAGTGGCTCGACTTGATAGAGACACTGGGAACTAACGTCGGGTGGCACGATGCCAGGGCAGTTCTATGGGCTAGGCTTGTAAAGGCTCCAGGGCCATTAGCCTAGTACACACATATGAACCTATTAACCTCTCCCCTCTAGGCTTTTGAATATTAGCTAAAACATTGCCCACCCCATAGTACCTTTTCTTTAGGAAATGCCAAACAAAATACTTCCAATAGAGAAAATCAAAATCAAGAACATCTAAAGGTGTTACTGCTCAATGCTAGAAATCTAAACAAAAAAACTCTACTCCCTAGAAGCTTTCTTCAACCTAGAGAATCTGTGCAGTCATGGAGGCATGTTTAAAGCCACTCAGAGCACACTGATAGTGCAAGGTTATAATGCCTTCCACACATTTAGAACAGCTACTACACAGACAGGGACTAAAGGTGGAGGTGTCTCGATTTATGTCAGAAATAAATGTGCCTCAAGGCTGGTCAAACAGGACAATGCAGCAGAATGCACTTCAGCTTCTCCACATTCAAATCAACACAGTTAAAATCCAATACCACTTCCTTGCAAGCTATAGGTCCCCCTCTATGACCCAGGAAACACATACCATGTATTTAAACTTATTGGAAACACCATCCAACCCAAAATCCCTATTAATGGGTGAAATTAATTACCCCACTATTAACTGGGCATCATATATGACACCAAATGTACAGGCACAGAGACTCGTGGATTTTGTAAACAAAAACTCCTTGGACCAGACTGCAATACACCAACAAGGGTTGCAACCAGACTGGATCTGGTCCTCACTAATATGGGAGAGTGCTACACACACCCTAGTGTAATATATTTTCTGGTAAAGTTAGACGACAAAATGGTCTCCTTTGAAGTCAAAATAAAACCTGGAACCCCAGCTAACCCTGGAATATTCAGGAACTACTCTAAGGCTAACTTCCTACTATTAAGTGACAACCCAGCAAAATTTCAGGCCCTCATAAACACTGAGAACACTGCTGCCTACACAGAACTGTTCACAGAAACCCTATAGAAGCATATTAATAGCTGCATAGAGGCAGCTATACCCACCAGGAAGAAGTACAGAACTAATTCAAAAAACAAGCCACCCTGGTGGAATCCCATCATCAACAGTCTGTATAATAGAAGGAAGAAAATCGTGGCAAAAATTAGGTGCAGCAATCAGTAGGATAAAATCACTGTCATCAAACTAAACAAGCAACTCAGAAAACAAATAAAGTCTACCAAAGCCAAATTTGAGGTATATATGGTCTCCCAGTCCAAGGAAAACCACAAGGCATTCTTTAGCTATGTCCACAACCTCAAAGGCAATACACAGTCATTTACAGAGCTCATTGTAAATGGAGCCACCTATCCTGAGCCAGAAGATATAGCAAACCTACTGGCTAACAAATTCAGCTCACACTTTACCCATCACTCCCCATCAATCCTCCCTCAGGAAATATCTTTGAATATAACTCTCCCTGCTATCATTAAGGAACAGGTCCTTAATGCTCTCTCTCTCTCTCTCTCTCTCTCTCTCTCTTTCTCTCTCTCAGGGCACGAACACTGCATAAATGGGCCCAGACAAAATCGCATGAAACATGATCTATCAGGCCCTCTGGAATTGCTATGTAACTGTAGCCTCCAAACTGGCTTCATATCTCATAGATGGGCAAAAGCAACAGTCATTCCTCTGCACAACGGTGGGCCATCTTCAAACCCTGGAAACTATAGCCCCATAAGCCTCACTAGTCTCATATGCAAAGCCAGGGAAATAATTATTATGGACATGATCAATATTGACATAGAAAACCTTCAGAAACTGGAGCCAACCTAATTTGGTTTCATCAAGTATAGGTCATGCCTCATGGACTTCTTTAAGAAGGTCATCAAAGCAATGGATGAGGGCAAAATGGTTCATACTGAATACCTTGACCTGGCAATGGCATTTGACACAATCACCCACTCAGGCATTGTTGACAAACTGAAGAGGTTACGTACAAACCCTTATGTCACCTGGTGGATAGCCAGCTGGCTAACAGACAGGACCCAGGAAGTTAGAATTGGGGAGTCCACCTCTACAAAGAGGCCAGTCACAAGTGGAATCATCAGGGATCGGTCCTGGAACTGCTCCTTTTTAGCATTTACTTCTCTGAAGTCAAGGTCAATGTCAATGGCCTCTGGCTGACTAAATATGCAGATGATTGCAAATTAGGAGATGTCATTGAATCACCCAATGACAGAAATGACCTCTGTCTCCTGATAGGCTCGAAAAAGAGGCGGGTTGTTATTCTTTGTGTCTCATTGGGAAGCTATGACTCTGAGAAGATCTTTAATTATGTTGAATGGGTGTGAATAGGAAGTAACAGAGGAGACCCCTATTGGTCAGAAGAGAGGCTTGCCATTTTTCCAGCCTAGGACTGGCTGAACTGAAGAACTACTGAAGACTATCGCAATTAATTGGATATCCCATATGGGATTTTTAAATAGGATCATTTGACCAGGGTTTTATTAAGTGATTGGATGACTGCTTTTTAAATATGGACACTCAGGATTTATTTTTCAGAATCTGAAGAAGGCATTATGCCAAAAGTGCTTGTCCTGTTTCTGAGTTTTCAGTTGGATTGTTCATTAAAGATTTTATTTTTATTTTTGTCTATCTATGGTGATACACTCTTTGTTTTTTCTGGACTGACAGAAATGTTCTCCAAGAAGGGCTGACTCAGACAAACAACTGTTGCCAGAGCCATGGGCTAAAACTAAATGCCAAGAAATGCATAATAGTATCCTTCAGGAAGCCATTCAACCCTGGTAACTATCATATTGACAACATTCCCATAAGTGTTAATGCAGCAATCAGGGAATTGGCAACACACACAGACAAGTAATCTGGCCTTTGACTATCACATGTCTACAGTAGTGAGGAAATCCTTCTATGCTGTGCAACTTATAAACAAAAGTATGGTATCTGGGTTCATGGAAGTCATTGTTCCACTGTATTAGGCATTCATCAGACCTGTCATTGAGTACAATGCCCTCTTTGGCATGTACTTAACCAGGCATATCCAACAATTGGAAAATTCACAGAGGTTCCTCATGAAATGAATACAGGGCATAAGTAACATGTCCTATGCAGACCGCCTCAAGGCCTTATCCCTGTATTCTGCCTCCTACAGGTTCTTTAGGGGAGATCTATGCCTGGCATACAAGGCATTGTCAGACCCCACTCTGATGGACCTCCTGCGTATATGCAAAATGAAGAGCACCAGAGTTACCCATTCTAAAGACTTAAACCTTCCATGTGATATAAATAGGACCTGCTGGATAGACAGGTATGTATCTCAGAGACTACCCCTTTTCTGGAACAGACTCATTATCCATGTAAAACAGAGTTCCTCTCTTATCCATTTCAAGCGTAACTTCAACACTTGGACAGGGGACAGGAAATTCATCCCTGATTTGGCACCTATGTATATAATGGACACAGTCACCTTGTAAATGGTTCATCTCCCAGACCCCTGCTTGTAAATGTTTTACCTCCCAAGCCCCTGTTTACACTTATCAAGGGTACCAGAGCTAGTCAGATATTTAGGATGCATGGCTAGGCTTAAAAAGGCCCTTGTGGTTTTTAGCCTAGTAACTACCCATGAACCTATGAACCTGTATGAATACTGATCTTACAGTGCAATACAAAATTAGATGTCAGAGAAATGTATTAACAGATGAAGTATCTCTTGTCTTAGGAAACCTTCATGAGGAGATAAATCTGTGGAAAGGATACTATCTTGTCAAATGTTTTTATTCATATTGCATGTATCACTGCACATAACAAACAAAACTTAATTCTAGGTTGAAGTGCTTATATTTCCAGATCTTGTGATTGGGGGACATCTTAGGACTTTGCTTTTCAGATGGACAGTGTAGTGGTGTAGCAGTAGCATTGTCACCTCACAGCAAGAGGTTCTCCGGTTCGATTCTTGGCTGAGGTGCCTCCTGTGTGGAGTCTGCATGTCATCCCTGCATTCATGTGGGTTTCCTCCAGATGCTCCGTTTCCCTCCCATGTTACAAAGACATGCACCTGGAGCATTTCTCCCCGGGCCTCCACTGAAAATTGGCTTTGTTCCAAGTTGGACTTTCCCAGTTAACAAATGTTAAATAAATAAATAAAAATAGCCTAGCAGCTATCTGCTCAAAAACTCTATGGTCTATTAATGGACCATACCTAGCCACTGGACCTTGTTGGATTAAGAATCATTGTTTTAGTTTTTTACCTCCATTCAGGAAAGAGCTCAGATTGTGAAACTCTAATGTTTGCTGTGTTAATATGCATTGCTTTTCTCAAGATCGATATTTTCATTCTTCTTATCATCATCCTGACTAAAGAAAAATGGCAGAGGCAGCTGCAGCAAATTTCTACCACAGATGAGCATCTGCTTTGATTATACTGTCTAGACCCAGAACAAACTAACACTTGCTGCATTTATAGAAGGTTTAACAGAACTACCCAGCATCACTGACATCAGTATCAACATATTTCTTTTAGAAAAACAGCCTCTTGTTGGGCAATCCTTATCTTTAGCACAAACACAGCTCCTTTTGGAACAGTCCTTAGCTGTTGCTGAGGCAAAACTCTTCTGTTAGAGACTTCACACATCTTTTGAACAAGATAAGTCCAGAAGGATAAAGAATGTCAGAAGGAAAAACAATAGTACCACAAGGAGGACAGTGAGCAAAGAAAAAAATGTGCAATCTTGCTATTTGCCCCCAGTGGACCCTAGCAACAGCACCCCCATGGTTTCTGTGTTTGCTGAGAATCAGATATTCTACTCATCATCAGATACCATCCCCAGCTGGAAAGTTGTCGTGTTTCCTTCACTGGCCATCCACTGCTGAATGGTTATTTCATTTAGCTGATCATCTCTGATTGACAGGGCCAATGAGTGGGCCAGTCCTCTCACAGGCCCATGCTTAGACTGTGAGATCATCTGTCTACTGGGCATCTCCAGGGGAGTGATTTGAAGAGAAGTCTGGTGTTATTGGCCTCCCAGATCTTTACTTCTCTTCTTCTGGGAGGCCTATTTTCAGTGCATTCAGATAACAATGCACTGGTGTGCTAGACAGACAAATAAAGCAGGATGGATTTCTGCCAGTTTTTTAAGAAGACCACTTGTGAGAAGGGGCTGTCCCCAACCATTCCCAGTGACCCACAGCCTGGACAAGTTGAAGTGCATAAAAGATAAACTCATCCAGAATTTTCTGTCACCATTTTTAAGTGACTGCAAAAATGGAGTTTGCATGGGTGTAATCAGATTCATTTTTCTCAACTGACTAATTTATTTATGAGCAGATGTGAGAAATAGGAAGGCTTAAAGATATGAAAAGATGTGCAGAACTCTCAGTAATAACCACCCACTAATTAATATAATGTCTGTTTGAAAGCAGCTTATTCATTTGAAAAACAACATCTTCTCATTTATGTAAGATGCAATAGATAAAAGCAATGCACAGTTTGCACAGAGTGTATGTTGGGCAACACTTGGAGAAAGGTGTTCAAATATGGAATGTGAGATGGGTTGGGGACAGCAATTAAAGGTTGTGAGTACAGAATGAAAATCTCGGGTCTATATTATATTATTGAAAAGACAGGTCAGCGAATGGCACTTACATGGAAAATGCTGTTCAGCGATTTCGCTCTCATGGGGGGCTGTACCCCCCCCCCTGCTAATTATATATACCAACTCTGAGATCGCACTACAGTGAGGAAAGGTCAAATTTACCGATCTTCACTGTACCAAGATCTCACTATGAACAGTTCACTGAACTGCATTTTCGATGCAAGTGCTGTTCGCTGACTTGTCTTTTTGATAATATAATAGAGACCCGAAAATCTCTGTCTATGCCTTTGTGGGTATGTTGCTCCATTTTTCAGCTTTTGGAAATTTCCTATGCAGGATCTGTTTGAATGTATAAGCACTTCAAAGTACAGAAACTTCAACTCACTGGTTCCTCAAGAAACAACCTTCCAGGAAGCATTTACAGTAAATTGTTCTGAAGAGATGAACTAAAAGGGATCTTAGTATTATAGGCCCACACTATGGAATATAGTCAATGTTACAGAAAAAAAGCCATGTTGTAAAAGGAACACTGGCCCAAAGATTCCAGATTTATCTGTGTGATCATCAGCAGCCACTCCCCAATAGACTCAAGGGGGAGAACCAGGTAGTAGGGAGTCAACATCATATAGACTTGGGTCGTGGTGGGCTCTATAATCAGGTGCTTAATCATGGATACCTTCCTTAGCTGAAAATACAAGGATTTAATAACAGCTGACACCTGGTCCTTCAGTGTCAGTCTGTTACCCAGGAACACTCTTAAGAGTACATATTCAAGCTCAGCATGAATGTGCACATCAACACACTTACAATGTTCAGTGTGTATGTACATCCCGTGCTAGACATGATCTCTCCATGTGCCAGGTAGGAGGAGCTGTATTACCAGTCTATTGTTCCAAAATGGAGGTCGGATTCCATGAACTCCCTCCCCCTTGGAGGGGTGATCTGGGATCATTGTCTCATGCCCTCTCCTTCTGCTTCCTCCATGCACAAAATGCTAGCTAAACCTGGGTCATATAGGACATAGGACTCCATTCCTGTATGCTATATAGTCAGCTACTGCTAAACTATTTTTTTTCACTATTTGCCCCTCCGCCTGTGGACCATTAGCCCCCTCCTGACCAATAATCCCATTCCTTCCCTATCAGTGGAGTGAGGTTCAACAAGGATGGAGCATTATTTAAATACCCATCAGGGCTGGTTTGAGGGTTTTATAATTAAGATCTATAACTTCTTTTGACTGAATGGCTAGTGTAGCCAACAGGGGATGTGCAATGGACTGTCCATTCTGGTTGTCCCTCACTTTCTCAAGGGGTATTGCCTGCAAGCAGCTATGCCTCTCCCTTCAAGCATGATAAGTGTCCATTGGATAAATCACACCTTCCTTATGTGTCTGAACACCTGCAACCCCCCTCCCCGGAGAGTTGTGTGGGTTATGCCCTTTCATCCCCCTTCTTCCCTATCTGGCTAAACTGTTATGAAGGTCAATATTCTAGTTTGACTCTTGTGGGTTGAATGGCTTGACAAAGAAGAATGTATTGATTAGAGAGCACACCACTGAATTTCAGAATTTTGTTTGAATATTAGATTTTGAATAGATTAGATTAGATTATGAATATTAAACTGTGATAAACACACTCATACCCGAGAAAAAAAGTTCATATGCACCTCACTGTACCATCTGTAGATTATTTCCATTAGTAACAAAAGTTCTCTGAAATTCGTGATCCTTAGCATTTGCCAATACCTTTCAATATTATCGAATAAGAATTCACAAACATCAGAGAATAAAAAAAGAATAAAAAAGAATAAAAAAAAAATCTTTTTGCATTTTGATCATCTTTGTAAAATGAGCACATTTCTTAAAACTAAATACCTATGCAGGATACTTCCACGTTACAGCTGAAGTGGATTAGTATCCTATCTCATTTTTTGTAAGTAAAATATATCTCTGCATTTGACAAACTATATTTGACAAAATGTTGCATAAAATCGAGATATTTGTTATTGCATGATTGTTCACAGAGGACTGTGTCACCTCTACGATCATTGCTATACATAAACCTTAACCAATAATGCTATATAAACAAACTAATATTTAAGAAACCTGCTACAACTTGATTGTTGTAACTCAAGTGTGTCACATTTGTTCTCTACTGAGAAATTATCTATCTACTGATTTTCTATAACTGCTTATATGCTATTCATGGCCATGGCTTTAATGCAGACATGCAATAGCTGAAAGACAGAACAAATTGTGTATGGGATGTTGGTCCATTACATGGAATACCCACACCTACACATACAATGAGACTCAACCACAGGCAGAAAATACTAAGGACAGGTTTTTGACATGTCTTTGGAGTAGGGGAAGAAACTTGAGATCTTGATGATACTCCTCACAAACATGGGGAAAACATGCAAACTCCACACATAAGACATCCACCTAAAAATAAAATATAGTATGCTACTGATAAATTACTTTAAATGTTGATAAGCCCACATGGACTGTGATCTTGCAGTTTCATTATACTAACAAAAATAATTTTTGGGAAAACACAGAATTTGGGAGTTAGTGACAGACAGTTCGGAAACTGGCCACTCTCAGAGAAGCTCCCACAAAACATTATCTCAGGAAACAATAGGAGAATGTGCCTGGTTCCCTAGGCAGGTTTTACCATTTCACTATATATAATACTTTGGGTCACAAATGAAAACTGTTTGTTGGAACAGTTGCACTTATGTAGTCACATAACAAATAGAAGGAGTTAGTGACAGACAGTTCAGAAACTGGCCACTCTCAGAGAAGCTCCCACAAAACATTATCTCAGGAAACAATAGGAGAATGTGCCTGGTTCCCTAGGCAGGTTTTATCATTTCACTATATATAATACTTTGGGTCACAAATGAAAACTGTTTGTTGGAACAGTTGCACTTATGTAGTCACATAACAAATAGAGTAATAAATATTGTGTAAGAGAAACACAGCTTTCCTGATTAACTAAACAGTCATTTATGTCATAAGGCAGACTGTGAAAATTCAACTGTGAAGAAGTAATTCAAGAGGCAAGAAGTGTAACCACCTACACATTCCAGTTAGTTTGATGAGCATAATAATAAAATGGCTTAGGAAGGAAAAACATCCTGCTCATAAACGTGTGTTTATGGGTTTTAACCATCTTCAAACAACAACTGACAATGCCTTATATGAAAAGTATTTCACAGGTTTGAAATCTGATAAGCAGTCTTACCTGGGTTATACATCTAGTATCTTCTGGTACATAAAGATAAAACGACATAGTGAAAAACAGAGTTGTTGAATTGATACTTGGAGCCCTGCAAAGTAACTTGTTGAGTATCATGAAAAGTAAAGAAATGGTTAACTAGGAGTATTTACATAACGGACTGGAAACTGGAGTAAATGTGCATACTAGTCAAACTGATATCTAAGTAGGGAATGAAGCAAGTCTAATATTAAAGGATGCCTGGTTTACCACAATGCAAACTGAAGCTCCGTGAAACACACCCATGCATGTATGCACCGCGCACGCATATTAAACATTCTCATAAAATCTCATCATATTTTGAATAGAATTAGCTGCCTGCAGAACTTGCTTAACAGCACCTCAAACTACTACAGCATGTCTGTTGGAAATGAAATAAAATAAACTCACCTTTAAATACCTCCATACGTAAGCGTGGACTTATAAGCTACAGTATTTCTATGTCAAGATTATTCCACCTCTGTGGTTTGGATTCAAAAAATAGTTTAAGTCATAAATCTAAGTATCTTCCTGTTAAAATGTTAAGAGAGGCTATGTTAAGACTGCCACAATTAAAATGGCATATACCACAAGTGTGCACCTGACTATACAAATAAATATTTAAAAAGGCAAAGACAACATAAATAACACACATAGAAACATTGCTGACAGGCTAGACACCCCACATAATGTAATGGCTACAATGCCAAGCTATAGATAGTGGTAATGTCTTGAAAAAGTTAAAAAAAATTAACAAGTCACAAAGAAAATAATGTTATATTATTACCTCGCCTAGGCCAGCTTCCATCCAGGTTGGCATCCTGAAAAAGGGGAATCTGAAATAGTAAGAAGAAGAAGAAATTGGGGGAAGTAATTCTATTTCTGGGATATGTTCCCCAAAATTCTGATCAAAGATCCTTGGAGAAAAAAAAGAAGGCAAAAAACGGCGGAACCATGGGTGCTGAATTGCCACATCCATTCTGTCACTCAGTGCTAAAACAGATAAACGACAGAAGAACAGTGAGCTTTAGTTCAGTATACAGTCAACTACAAAGTGCTTTATATATATTCACTGATGGCATGTACCCTCACTTTGAACTTTCTGGAAAACTGATGTAAGGTGTTTTTGTTCTTCAACCTCACTGGCTCATTCCACATAACAAAGATTGATTATTTGAGGGATTTCAGTTTGACACATGTCCTTTGTTCGCATTATTTAAAAAATTCATTTTTGTCTCGTGAAAGAGAGGCTGTGCTGTCCAGTTCTTGGTCTGTGTTTGGAGAGGAGCCCTGCAGACTTGGCTGGAAGTCAAAGTTGCACAGTGTGATACTAAGAACCATTTCAGTCACTCAGTCTGGATATACACTGAACACAGCAAGGCAACTTATCTTTAAAGAACAGAAATAGGTCTCAGGTTTTCCCACAATACTTAACTACTAATGAAAGGCGTGTGCAATCCAAGCACCTGTTCTGTTATGATATATATGATGGTCTAGTAAAGGTGTCAACTGTGTTTTTCCTGGAGCTTTTAATCTACACTTACTGTTCTGTGAGTTTTTAATTAACCTTGTTGTTTATCTGCTATATACAATGTTCCCATAAATAAAGGAAGGTCATTTTTAGTATGGTTTCAGTTTAATTTTCTGGGAGCTACCCAATAAATGATTTTAATGTTTGATTCCTTATATTTTCCCCATATAGTCTCTTGTGCGAAAGTTAAAAGGCATGAAAGCCTCATCTGAATCATTAGCTGCATCACCATTCCGGTTATCCAAACTTTGGGATAAAATTCTGAAATAAATTTAATGGACAGAGAATGACAATAGAGGAAACCGAGTTTTAATTTCTTCTGGCTTTTGAGTAACACATTCAAGACATTTGTATTTACTTCTACAGGGTAAGACAAGATCAGTAGGCTATTAAATGATTTACTTTGAGGTTGTGGGAATGAAACCCATATTTACCACTTTAATTGTTAGACTGATTTGCAGAGCAAAGCAGGATTCAATGATTTCTTAACAGGATTATTTTAAAATATATTTTTATGTTAGCAAAACAGGAATATTTCTTTTGTCTTTTAGTTACACCTAGTTGAAAACAATTAAATATTTTTAGTTAGATATATTCTATACAGTAAAATAGCTTAAATGTGATTTATATGTTATATGTGTATGTTATGATAGTTATTCAAAATTACTAGCTTTCTGAACTCTGTGCAATGCAGTGATCAGAAATGACAATAAAACAGCTAAGAGGATAAAATATTCTTGATAGTATAGTGACATAAAGTTTAAATAGTACACATGAAACTGAATTAAAAAAGGCAATCAAGCAATGAAAGCAAGTTCTAGAGATGAGCCTGTACATCAGACCTTATGTAATTTAGTGTGCTTGATGCCTTATGACCTTAATTGTGATGTAATACCTCTCAACTGTACAGATTTTCGCAGAATGTCCAGATTTTTGCTTCATATTTTTGGTCTGTTTCTCATAAAATTGTGCTTTTCTGGCAAATCACTGGGAAATCATTGAGGGTTAGTCAGAAAATAATGACAGACATGAGTTTCAGACTTCACACCCTTCCAAAAATTCATGCTAATGCAAAACCTGTTATTCTATCAACTGTCTGTTTGTAAGTGCAATGTTTCAAAAGTGTCCCTATTTTTGGTCTTTTATCCCCCCATTATTTATGTCTTTGTTCAGATTTCTTGCTTTAAGAGGTTGAGAGGTATGCCTTAGAAAGACTGAGAAAAAAAAAAAACACCATCATCCCTTTGACTGGAAAAATTGGAGGACAGAAGCCATTCCTTTACTCTATGTCTTGCATATTGAAAATGAAAAGCATTCAGATGTAATACTGTATTAAGCTGTTTCATCCTAATACCTGCATCCTCATATAGGGATTGGTATGTGTGCTCCCAAATGCACCTCTAAAATGATTCTGATTTGAATATCAAGACCAGTGTAAAATGACCTCTCTGTCTTTGTAAAATGGCAGCTACTAGTTCATGACTAGCTAATGAACCCAGGTATGTGTATTCAATAGTGCCATGCTGAAAACATTATTAGAAAAACAGAGGCAAATAATTTGCTGGCATATAAATGTTATTTGACCCCATCCTCATTTTCCTATCTAATAGATAAACTGTAAAGATATTTTTTAACTGCCTTCATTGCTGAGTATCCATACAACCAGCCTTTAGTTTAGGTTGAACCTTTTAAACCACTGTACAGAATTTTTCTTTCTGTAGTATATTACCACATATTAATTTGCAAAAGTACTGATTTATCTTATACCTATTTAAATATGCATGCCTTTTTGGTGTGGACTGTCCAGCCATCCAGCCTTTCCAACCACCAATGACTGCTGCTGCTGCTCTCCCTGTTCATTCAGCTCACCAGAGCCACTGTATGCTACTCATTTGGGGTATTATCTTTCCAGGGAAGATCGGACTTGTCAGCAACCTATCTTTCAGGGGGCTGCAATGAGGATATGCTCCAGGAAGCTATTATCTACTTGGTCCTGTATTTGTTAGTCTGCCTTAGTGTGCCCTGTAACTCAGAGAAACCATAGCATGCAAGTCATCCATGCTTAATTCTTTGTTGTGGAAAACTGATTCTACATATCCACATTGCCTCTGGGATCCACATTTGTACATATTAGGGCACATAATTCTATGCAGATAGGCCCTGGCCTGGTCGAGTCTCCATCCTGGGATGGTTCTGCAGTGGCTAGCCACAACCCCCATATGGAAGGACAGGTGGCCTCTGCCCACTTGATCTGACCCTCCTAACAGCCCTTATTTTGGCCTTCTAGCACTGGGTTTGGAAGTTGAACGTAAGTTGCTGTTATTGTAATCTGAAGCCTTACTACTACAGCAGTGGGCAAGAACTTTTGGAAGAATGTTGTAATTTTATTTCTGTTATATGAGCTTCCCATCTTCAGCCTCTCAGGACAGAACTTTCTAATTTTCCATGGCAAACAACAACAATAAAGACTATCCAGAAATTTAACGAGGAAAACCCTGTTACTTTTTATCAGGTTATTCAAAAAAGGTGTAGGGTTTTCTTCATTAAATCCTAATTTAGTTGCTCTCAAAGAGTGACCAGTGGGTGGTGAAAGCAGAGTGTGGAACTGTAAATAGGTAGGGGGGTTCAGTGGCTTTATCTTTCTGGATTGCCAGTGCTATGTGCCAGAAAGGAAAAAATGTAATTTAATATGTTGCTAAAGGATCCATGCAACAAGCAGAGGATCTGAGATGATAACTGGTTGGGGATCTAAATGGTAGGATCTCACACATAACCCAAAGGGCTACCTGCATCTACGTGTACATAGGAAAGCTGTTATGAAAGCTGGTATGGAAAATATACTGGAGCAAGAGCCATTTTAAACTAAACTGGTAACAGTTAATGGGAGCACCATCTGTACGGACAGATGTAGAGGGATGAAGGGATTTAAAAAGGATAATAAGAGAACAGAAGTCAACAATGGTGATAAGGAAGAAAGTAGTGAGCAGAGGGTTAATGTTCTGCAATGCTCAAAGCCAGAATAAATAAAAAAAAGTTGCATGCAGCACTCAAAAAAAGAGGACGTAGACAATCACATATATTGCAGAAACATGACTTGCACTTAACAGGGAGATGGAGATGATGATGCATGTATTCAGTGTGTACAGAAGAATAAGGGTAGCAAACAAAAGAGGTGTGTGCACATGTGTATTACGGAAGGCTAAAAATTACTGTGGAAGAGAAAGATAATGTTAAAGAGAAGGACGGGCACTGTAAGATGCTGGCCTTAAAACTGGAGGGAAGCAATAGGATTCTGATATATAAATGTGATTTCTGGACCACCAAATACAAGACAGAAGGATGAGGATAGATTTATTTGTGTACTTAAGCAGGTATTTGTGCAGTTATTTACTTTGATAACCAGGCTATCTATTTTTTTTTTTGCAGTGGCTAGGGGAAAAAGTTCCAAAAATGTGTAATGCCTTATCCAATTCAGTCAAGGGGAGACAGCCTATCTTAATATGCAGTGAGCACATGGGAAGAAAATACTCTTTTATAGGATTACAGTCTAGTTAACACATAACTGAGCATTTACAGATTGAACACACAGTTGTTAGGTGAAAGGCACAAGCTTAGTTGTTGCAGTTCCCAAAGCAAAAGTTCATTTTGGACGTACAACTACATAAGTCATAACAGTATTCTAAATAAACAGTCCCTAGTTATATAAATTCTGTAACTTTACTATACTATGAACATTGAATTATAATTCTGCAGCACATCAATGTTTTGATTGCACAATAAACAGCAAGAATAATCTAGCAATGATTTCTGCAGAAATGGTAAAGTTACAACTCTACACTGAAATTGGGTTTAACTAGTGGCAATTCTTTTGTGAGTTTAACATTGTAATATAACAAAGGGAAGATACAGAAGATATGAACTACATTACTATCTACATTACTAACAGGTAACTATAATGTAGGAGGAAAAAGGGTGAGCTGTAGCTGTGCTTTAGATCACTTTACACATATTCTTTTAGTATGATGTAATGAATAAACTGATTATTTCTAAGAAACTGTCATAGCTGTTAGTTTTTTTCTCTCACTTGTAATAGAAACTTCTTTCAAACAATGGAGACTCACTTCCCAAAAAAGGCCATATACTAACTTATGTGACTGGCCGTGTCAGTTAGTGCGGCACTGAAAAGGTAATAAGCTGCTTCATGTAACCAAATGGTACAGGATTTGATTCCTTCTTCCATTTGCCTACTGTGTGACTCCAAACAAGTCAGTACTCCCAGGCAACCCCTGAAAAGGGACACTTTCACCCAGTGCACTTACCTGGTTAACAAATGTATAAAAAAACACAAAAACTAATTAGCACTGAACCGTAAGAAAGTAAAGAGTTAGAGCATGTAAACAACATTACTATAAGGTGCCTATAATGTAGCAGGAAATAAGATGGTCTGTAGATGTGATTTAGGTCACTACACACCTATGATTTGAATCTGATGTAATGAGTGAATTGAAACACTCATAGTTGTCATTTTCTTTTACCTACAATAGAAGTTTCTTCTAAAAATGCTGAGACTCCGTACCCAAAAAGCCCATCTTCAAAATGATTTTCACGCTGGATAATGAGGGTGTTAATTCTTTTATGAGCTTAAGTCTTTGGGAAAGTCGAACATTTTTAAGTTTTGAGCAAAACATGGGGCCTTGTTCTTGGGGGTAATACACTGTACCCTTAAAGGTGATGTAAATTCATCTTGCTATGGTATTCAGGCTAGCTAGCTTATTAGAACCACACAGTAATGTTCTGAAAACTTGAGGAAAGTAACGCATTTTATTGTTCTTTGACAGGTTACTTCAAGACCACAGTGTAAATGCGTACACAATGAAACCAAAAAGCACCACTGTAATGCAGTGTGCCTCATCGGACCTAATTCTTGAAACAGAGGTTAGGTGTTTTTTATTTCACATTTTAGACAAAACCAATCTATTGCCTGGTCTTCTTTATCGTATTGAAAATATTCAGGTCAAATTAAACTTGACTGCACTTGTGATTCCCCCATATATTTATTGGCAATGATTACCTCTGTAACAACCTCCTTTTTGGATGTTACTGCCAGCAAGTGAAATCTTTTTCCGTTACTGCTTCCATCTGGTGAAATGCACATACTTAAAGCCAGGGTTAGCTCTGGGCAAAGAGGAGGTCATATCCATGGGGGAACTTAATATTGATCCACTGTAATCTTGGGTGTTATTCTGGCTTAGTAGTTAAGGTTTCTGCATTACAACATCAGCGGTACAGTTTGAGTCTGACCTCTAGTTACTGACCATGTGGCATCTTATATGAGGGTCTTATGTTCACATTATGAGGTTCTTATGTTCACATGTTTCGTTTGGGTGCTCTGGTTTCTTCTTTTTGTTTATTTTGTTAAATAAATTGTACATTTGGATTAAGGGTGTTCTTTTAGGTGGGAGGGTACATTTTGGGGGGTATCAGTGTCTAGATATTTTCAGCAGGCAGTGTAAAAATGTTTACTTCAGTTTTTAGTGAGTAGCAGCATGGTAACTGAAATCTCACCTCACAGCTTCAGAATCTGCAGTTCAATCCTTACTTCAGTTACTGTCGTTATGGAGTCTGCATGTTCTTTCCAAGTCTGCATGACTGTTCTGGGTACTCCAGCATCCTTCCACTTCTCAACAACATGCTGGTAGATTGGCTATACTAAACTGTCTCTACATTGTTAAGTTGCATTTATGCTTTTCAGTGTTATCTGGCTTGTGACTGAAAAGGGTCTACCCATTTACCCAGTTGGCAATTGATAAAATGAAATAAATAAAATAAATAAAAATAAATTAATATGGGGCTGTGTGACTTGGCACCATGTTATGGAATGATAAATCCCTGACTTGAATGCAAGTGATCTAAGATTTACTTGTTGGAGGAGTTGATGCGGGTGGGTAGGTGTGACTGACCAGTGATGGCTCTCTCATCTTGAAGAAGAAGGAAGCACCTCTGTAGAGATAGCGGTGCACAGCATGTAGTGCATAGGTCAGGGATGTGCATTTGGGTTTGCCAAGCCGCATCTATGTGACAGCCTTCACAGGGCATGTGCAGCATAAGCATGCCGACAGAGGAAGGTGTAGCAAGCTCTTGTCCGTGGGATCATGAATGTCAGCCACTGGTAGAAGGATTGAAGGTCTGTAAATGGGAATACCTTTATGGTTGCTTGGATAATGGCTGCACAGTGAATGGATCTCACCCCAGTGATAGAGAAAGAACGGTAATGAGCTCAGGGTTCGCTATAAGGTCAGGAGACATAAGGGACAAAAAAAATGTACAAAAAAAATCATCAGCTGCATGAAGCTGTACTACTGCCCATCCTCAAGAGAAGAAGCATCCGGGAAGTTTATCAGCATTCTGTTCAGAATTTTTTCCATAACCACTTTTTTATGGAAGTGACAATGAAAATGCTATACTTCCATGGTTACTTTTTGGAACCACTTGTAAACAATCCATTATCAGTTTTACAGAAGCATTATTTAGTGTACCCAGTGTTTCACAGTGCAGTATTATGAGATCTTTCAGTACCTTAGAGTACAGCATGTCAGGACCCTGAACCATAATTCAGGTCCTGTACAGATGAATGAAACTTAAGTTGGAAAATCTGAAACTTGCTTTAGTGAAATGTAAGCCAGTTATTCTGTTTTGCCAAACTGTATTTGACCTAAATGTTTTATAATGGCATAAATCACCAATACCCATGATGCAGAGGAAGTATCAGCCCAGATCCGCAATTAAATGTAACTCACATCTGAGTGGCATCTCATGACATGTTATATTTCCACAGGAGAATTTTATGAGAATGGTCATTTTGGCAAAGCAGACTCTGAATCATAATTCACTGACTAACTCATTGATCATTCATGATTATTGTTATTTCTCCAAAGAATCTTGAGCTCCTTATTTACTTGCTCCACAGTTTCTTTCCTACATTTCCACCTTTCTCACCCATACTTTCTCAGTCTTCATGTGCTAGTTTTCTATATCTTTTACACGTTCATAAATTTTGAGGTAAATGATAAATTCAGTATTTTTTTTTTTTTTCTGTATCTTTAACATTCTGAAACCCCCTATATACAACTTTTCTAGTAACCCTCTGTTCAGCAGATTCAGAGGTTCATAGGTTTCATGGGGTTTCATTAAGTTTTGACGAAAGCTGACCATCAAGAAACTCATGCACATCACCTAATACTGTATAGATTAACAGTGTCCCCCATGAAGTAGACTTTCTCCACACATTTTTTGCTAGTGGACTCTCTTCAGGGTGACCTGAGGTGGTATTTCTACTACTACCATGGAAAATTTATCCAGGGTTTTGAAGAAGTTCCCCTACTGTTTTCAGTAGGTGCTGTGGGATATTTTATATCTACTTAAACAACAACCAACTCAAGCAGATGGCACCACAGTTTAGCACTGCATCCCTGGTGAAAATTTTCAGTCACCCATTCAGTCATTCATAATGATTTTAAAGGCTACTAGCGAACTACTTTGCTTGATAGGTAATGGCAGCCTATTCCAGATGAGCGGATATATTAGGTTAGGTAACTGCCATGCCACGTGGTAGTGTTGATATGATATTGTAGGCTTCGGTCCCTAGAATGGATGTCTGCTTTACCACTGGTTCTATTTAGGTGAAGGAGTTCAAAAATGCTGGGTTGTTTACAGCACATACTGCTAAGCAGAGATCACCCTCTCAGGAATCTGTGTGACACTGAGTAGAAGGACAGTGCTTTAGTCTATTACAGTAGCTAAGGGTACTGAGACCAGAGATCTTTTTGGTGAGTTGCACTGTCTCAAGATGATTTAGGTACTTAGTGAGGTACATGCTGAAGGGTGCTGTGACGACAGGAGGTACTGCCAGTCATGACAGGAAGAAGCAGGGCAGTGAGGTAAGACTTGTGCCAGCACAGCCAGCTGGAATTTTATAAACAATTATATGTAATTTGTATATCAAGCTGATTTGTAGACATGCCTGTCCTGAAAATGTATTTGTGAGCTTTGCTTGTGTTAATTGTGTTAAAATGTATCAACAGTGCATCCTGCTGAAATGAAGAGAAATGTACATGTATTATGGTATCCGAGTTAAATGTATATGTTTTAATAGAGGACATTGGCCCAGCAATGGTTAACTGGCTGGCTTATTTTAAGAAAAATAAGGGAAATGTAAATGAGCTGTTAAATCATTGAATGGCACCCTGCAGTGCTGAGCAGGACCAGAAACACTAGGTCTGGGAGTAGACATTACATGTTATATTTTGTAAAGAAGGGGGGAAATGTTGTACAGTAGAGAGTCAATTATCTGAACTAATTGGGACATAGGGTAGTTTGGATAATCATACTGGATAATAAAACATATAATTGAACTGGATAACTACAGTATTTTAGAAGAAGTAAGGCATAGCTGCTATGGGTTAGGGTCAGTTAGTTTTCACATTTTTTGTTATGTGTTTTTAGTATTTACTCACATCAAGCTGTTGGTACTTGACTGCCACTTAAAACGCACAGCTAGAGCTGTATAGCTTTACTCAAGTTTTACCTCTGCCATAGTAACTTTCTAAAGGAACAGCAAATACAAAAAAAGTTCTTAAATTGTAGAGAAAGCTTTGAGCTGTGTTTATTTTTATGTGGTGCTGAATCTCTTAAAATAAAAATCTCTTAGCAGTATTATATGTGTATATTTCCAGCCACACTTAGTTTTGGACAGTTGCTTAATTGATAAGGAAAGACTGCTTATGTTTCCTGTCTGTGAAAGCTGCCATTATTCCTTTGTTTTAATCTTCACAATGCATACATCTAATGGGAAAGCCACAGCACTGGGGAATGGGTGGAAACCTTGCTAATAATACCCCCTCCCCCTTTCCTGGTCCGTTGCTCGAGACATGTGAGTCCCCTTCTGTTCTCAGATGTTGCTGCGTGGAGACCCAAGGCTGGGTTACTTCTTGTTGTTTCCTGCCTTTTACAAACTGACTTCCCAATAAGAATAATACCTTATATTTTAAATTGTCACAATGAAACAGAAATGGCAACACACACTGGAGTCTTGGTTTTGAGTAGTTTTACTTTAGTTTTGTTTCATATGGGATAGCTTTGTTGTCAATGGACTGGACAAAACCACAGTGGATTGTACATGCCATAGGGGGACCTGGAATGGGTAGAACAGGCACTGAGCGAGAACTGTAGTGGTTTAATATGACAATGATGAGTGAACATTTGGTGAAAGTGGGAAATTGAAACCTCATTTGGTTGATTCTCTTATCACCAACCTGCAATACTGTGAGTGTTCAGTCTAGCGAATGCCACTGTGCATTTGCACATATGTTATTGAAGTTATGACTACAGATGGCAGTACAGTGGGATCAGGAAATACATTTTTCCCCACTGTAGTGTGAGCTTGGAGTTGGAATATATAATTTGCAGGGGGTGTGGGGGGTGCAAGGGGGCTTGCCCCCTGAATAAAACGTTATGTTACATGATTTGCAGTAGTGAATTGCAAAAATAATGTTGAAAGCGCGAATGCGGTCATTTCACTAAATGCACTTCGACATTCTGACCTCATTATTATGCATGCATCACACATGTGACTCACACAGCTAAACATATGTTATTATTAACGCAAAATAATGGTATACCACTGTTGAATCCGGTAAACGCAACTGTCCCAGAAAGTAATAAATAAAACACTCAAAAGTATAGAGGATGTTGCGAAGTGAGCTTTAACAAACTCTAGGATGAAACTGTCACAAAATGCAAATGATCCACCAATGTTAAGACTCCACAGGTTTATTGTTTGTTTAAAGTTTGTTTCTGGAACAATAAACCTGTGGAGTCTTAACATTGGTGGATCGTTTGCATTTTGTGACAGTTTCATCCTAGAGTTTGTTAAAGCTCGCTTCGCAACATCCTCTATACTTTTGAGTGTTATATTTTATTATTACTTTTGATATTTTCATAGTAAACCAACTGTAGCACTGTGGACTGTACTTGTAGTGCTGCTGCACTCTGTCCATCTCTCCTGTATTGGTGGGTTTGTAACTCCATTTATTTGTTTTTGTTATTTTCTTCTGTTTTGTTTATTTGTACTGTTGTGTATTGGAGTACTTTTCATTCTGGTGATGCATTTAAGGCAACATAAATAAAATTACAGTCAATTCCTTGGATTATGACGGGGTGACAAAATTACATAAACTCTGCTACTAAAATGCACATTATCAGCTACCAGAAAGTAATACAAAATTGTGTCGCAATGTAACACTGGGGAGGAGTTACAAACACACAGTGTTAAGACCCCACATACTGGTACTAACTCTATAACTACATGAAACTGTTCCACCCTTCAACATAAACACTTCCAGACAACCACCCAATTACTTCTCCTTACTTTAAAAGGCAGCACCACCGCACTGCTACACCAAAAATAAAATCTAAAACTAACCTTCTAAATAAGGAAATAATGTATTACAAAGTTGAATAGGTAAGTGCTCTTAGGAAGGCTGCATTCGGATAATTGATATTTCAAATAACTGACTCTCTATTGTAAATGTCTCTGGCTCCTAGGCATTGCCATAAAAACCTCTAAATGTGTATTGTAGCAGTTTGCTAAAGTCCTGTCTCAAACTTCAAAAGGAAATACTGTGAGAACCTAGAGTCAGGTGAACAGATAAGGTAATTCTGCAAGTCATCTTGGATATTATATTTTACATGGTGTAATCTCAGAGCATAAAGTATGCTGTTTGGGAGCCTGACTAGAAAGACTGCTTATGTATTTCATCTTGCCTTGCCCAAGTAAGTTAATAGGGAAATTCTCTTAGATTCAGTCAGGAATATAGTGAAGCTTAGTTTAGATTTTGTTTTTCTTTACTTGTATGAGTCTGTCCATCAATGTTATTTTCAATATTTTCTGTGAGTTGAACTCTGTGGTTTACTGTAAATACATATTTAATATTTTCATGCTCTTTTATTATTTATTATTAAATATATTTAAAACTTCTATTGTGGCTGGTTCTTGTAGAGAGTATCTAACCTTTGAAAGTACTTATATTTATTTGGTGACACTGCGTGAGCCACTTCAGAAGGCCTAGCCACCTTGGGGAACTACTTCCATTTGTATTAGTATTAACATTGCACAGTATAATTGAACACCCTTTGTTAAGGGCCTTAGAGTAGCTGACTGTGGAGAGTCCGGTGGCAGTGAATCTACCTTATAGTCTTGGCAGAAGCAGCATACCTAATAAATCTGTGCAAGCCTTTCCCAGGTGTGTGTGTATGTGTGTGTGTGTGTGTGTGTGTGTGTGTGTGTGTGTGTGTGTGTGTGTGTGTGTGTGTGTGTGTGTGTGTCAGCTACTTGGGGCAGAGACACGAAGCACTGGGTTTACAGGGAGGATGCTGGAGGACTTGGCTTGGACACTCAGCTGAGGACCTAACCCTACAGCTGTACCAGTGGGGAGTCTTACTGGGGAGGTGGAGGGAAACAGATATAGTGACATCCAGACCCCGGGCTGAGTGTGTTCCCTGTGTGCTGTTAAGGTAAGTTGTACTTAATACAGAGAGGTCTGCATCTGAAAATACTGAGTATATCCATTTGTATTCCAAGTGCACGTCCCTCTCCAGTGTCATGTGGTGAGGATTCAGGCACCTTGATTACTGGCCCAGTGTGGGGACAACACATAGTGGTGGCCATCACATATTTGTGGCAGTGGTGGTCATCACAGGTGCATTATATTCAATGATGGGGCTAATAAGGGATAAATAAAACAGGATTATAACTTCTTTAGACCTTACAATATCATGCAAGATAACATGTGCAAGATAGAAGAGTTTATTCACCCCCACAGAGATTTTGTGGTTAAAAGAGGGTCTGTTATCAAAATATATACCCAAATCCCTGATGAATGTGTCAGATTTAACTGGAATGTTGCCTATATTGAAGCAGTAGGGATACTAGGTTTACCAAAGGAAATTATACTGATTTTCTTGTTGTTTAGAGTAAGTCCATGATTAATACACCAGGCATTTATTTGTTCCAACCCTTTTTGGAGAATATGAGTATCAGAATGGGATTTGATAGCTAAAACCACTTTGCATCCATTGGCAAACTTGTTTAACAATAGTCTCTTGATATCAGCTTTTCTGTCACAGAAATATACACCTAACTTGAGGAGATGCAGGACCAAAGCCCATTAGGACACTTCTGGTTACATTCTTTGTTCTAGAACAAATATCATGACCTTAGTGTACTACATAGGAATTAATGTTGAGATGGCAGAGTTAGTCAATAATATCAGCATGAGGAATTATGTGAAAGGCCTTAGTAAAGTCCTGATAAGCAGTGTGGAATGTATTATCCTACCCATCGCCTCAGCAATCACTTCAAAGAACCCAACCAGGCTAGGCAGACAAGAACTGCCTCTTAAAAAGCTGATCTGGTGTATACCCAGGGATATAAAGTCACCTGTATTATTGTTCATTAAATCAGATAAAGTACATTTCATAGCCTTGCAAACACTAGTAAGACTAATAGAACTGTAATTCCCAGTATCAGTGGAGGGACCACCTTTATGCAAGGACACAACAACTGCTATTCTCTACATTCCAGAGACACAACCGGTGAAGAAACTCAGGTTGAAGAGTTGATGGTCGGAGTTCTTGGTGGAACTTTATACTTCTCAGTAGGCATCCAGGGATATTGTTAGGATCCATCGAAGAAGGGATTTTTAATTTTGGATAGTGCCTAAATGACTTGGTCTAAATTGATCACAGGAGGGTGTGTGTGAGGGGAAATGGAGGGGACATTGGAGAGGGTCAGTGGAGTGAAGTCGGTACAGACTTGTAGGTTAGTTCTAAGCTTCCTAACATAGCTGAAGAAGGCCTTCTGGTAGTCTAGTGAATGCCAAAATCCTGAGTTCATAGTTGGACTTACATTTCCCAATGGTAAGTATGAGACACTTACACTTTTAAATTATTTTTATAATGGTGAAGTGGACATCTTTTAGTGATGGCCAGGATCTTTTTTCTTTTCATTACAGAATTTATTGATGTGGTAGCTCCACCAATACAAGCTAGTTCTAAATCTGCTATTATCACTAAGTTGGATTTGTATGTATACCTCAGTGTATCTCTTAAAAGACGGAGTAAGTAAGAAAGTAAGTAAGTAAGTCAGAATAGTAGGCAGTAGCCTCAGTTACAAGGTGTACACAGACAACAAAGAGGGTAAAACTGCTGAGTAGAGGTAATTATCAATAAGATCAGTAAATAGTTATTTTAGAGTAATCCCTGAAAGTAGAGGAGTTCTTAGGAGCCAGAACGTCAGTTTTCATACGTAAGCTTGCACAGGATGGTCAGATTTGATAAGGGAGGGGATAATAAGTGGGTTGGTACAGTTTTGGGAAACATCTGTGAGGACTAAATCAAGAAGATTAACACCTCTGGTGGGAACAGGTCCAGTTTAAGTGCACTGGCATTTATAAAGTCCAGAAATCCTTGTACATTTTTCACGTATCTAAATTTATTTTGCCAATCCCTTTGCCTTCCGGCCATCTCACCTAGGGTTTTAAATAACCTGTTGGTTAAATTTTGTTGGTGTTTTCTATCATCCAGAAAGGTTGATGTCTTATAATATTCTTCATATATTGCATCCTATTATATATCATTCTGTTTTCATTCATTATCTTCCTTATCAGTACTTTTTAGGAAAGTCAGCTGGCAACTCTTCTGGCATAACCTTTTTTTCTTGATCTAGTACTTCATTCTCTTTGACTTTTATTTATTTGTAGTTTCTTGACCACAGAAGTGGACTTATCCTAAAAGAGTCCATTTCAGCCACAGCCTGGAGGTGCACAGTACAATTACAGAGGTAATTAAAAACAATGGAAGAAGTACAAGCAAGTGAGCATGAATACAGAAAGCAAACATCACACAAAATCACATAAGTGCAAATATATTGCAGTGGTTCCCCTGCAGTTTAATGGATGTACATGTGTTGGATAATAGCAAGGGGTGGTACAAATGAGTGAATGTTGGATTTTTTGAACATTTATAATGTCAAACATGTGTTTTATCGATAAAGGTAAGTGGGGTTTGGACAGAGGTTGGAGTGTCTGTGTGTGTGCTTTGGGGTTAGGGTAAGGGTTAGCTAAGGGTAAAGTCTGTGTGTATTGGTGTGCATAGGTGGTGTTGGGTTAGGGTTACGATAATGGCTAGGTATAAAGATAGGTTTAGTGTTTGGAGACTATAAGTTGGTATGTGAGAACCTTTCTAGTGTAGTGGTAATATTACAGGAAGTTGTTTGTAAGGTAAGGTATAGGTGTATGGTTAGAGTTAACACACTTTGCTTAGGTGGGCAGAGGGCCCATAGCCAGCCACTTAAGTTGTCTATATAAAAATGAAATAGTTAAGAGGAAAACTGCTAAATTATTTCAGTTAGCTTATGTGCTGAACACAATAGTCACTGAAACTATAAGTACTTCTTTTTGGCTTTAATGAAAAATAGTTTTAATGCCACCACATAGTTTTATGGAACAGGAATTAATGTCTGAAATGTTGTACTTTTTATTAACTGCTGCCTATTATTCTAAGTTTAAGAGTTTTTCTTTTTAATCGTTACTCAGATAATAAGGAAAGAAATGCTGTTATTTTACTGCTGGGGACAGCAATCTCCTCATCTTTGCTATGGTTTATGTCCCTCATATCTCAAATCAGTTTGACTCGATGACGACCTGGGGTGTCTATGCCTATGCAGTATTCAGAAGAAGAATGAGATATTCATGTAAAATGGGGACAGTGAGTGAGTTTACACTTTCTTTGTTTTCTAAGAGATTTGCTATGATATAAGAAGCCTGAGCTGATAAGGGGGAGGTTTGTACTTGCTCAGCTCAGTGAGAATGCCCTGACATATGGAAACTCTAATGTCATGACCTAGAAGGCTTGGGATTTTGTCTCAGTGCTTGATCAAATTATCATTCAGAGGCTGAATATGTTAATATAAGGTGAGGGACAAGTCTAGCCAGATACCCAAATAATGGAATGTATTGCTGTATTTAACAGCAGTGCCAGCCAACTAAGAATCATCCAGTCAGCAAATACCTTACAAATGTTGTTGATATTTTGATATTTCAGACAAAAGAGTTTTGTTTTTTATAGGCTGAATCTTAACATGTGTGTATTAAAAAAAGTCAAGGAAAGTGGTGGTCATCCTGTATCTGATGTTTAATTTCACTGTGGGACAATGAGTCTTAAAATGGAATCAGATACATGATTACATGATTCATTAAGAGGAGATGGCAGAGATATCTGAAGGACATCTTTGTAGGCTGGAGGCAAATCAGGAAAAGCATCCTAAACCTTGATTTGACATGAGTGATCAGGGAAGTAATTGTAGAATAAGTGACATTGGCCTACCATACAACCATATATCAGCAAAGCTCATAACAAGTAAGCCATGATTAACGATGTTAAATGCCTTGGTCTGATCATGCATGGCTCCATTCAGAGGTTTTTGTACATATTTATCTTAACGGAGTCTGTTAGAAGTTATACCACTCTCACAGTATTGTGGATTTGGCTGAAGCTATTCAGACTGTTAGAAAGGATGCCAAAGGCACTGCTAGACTTTTGCAGTTATTCAGCAATACATTTTTCTACAATTGTTTAAGCCCTGGAAGTATCGGGATTGGTTTATAATGGTTACACAGTGAGGCACTGACACATTTAGGTAAGAATACTACAAAGATCTCCTTAAGAATGGGGAAGCAACATGTTATAGAGGCCAACTAAACAATTCTGTGTATGTGTTAAGGAACTGCAGGCTTAGCTAGAGCAGATCTTTAAGAATCTGAGGAGGAGGTGTCCATCCTTGGGAATGATAGTGATAACCTGGAGAGGTAGGGGGATGGCCTGCTTGAAAGTGACCCTCAGGAATGGACTGACATGGGTACTGATAGAGCTACAACTTCAGGCCCTCGTGTTCTTGTTGTTTCAAATGCATAGTATCACACCTTAGTTTCCATTTGTTACAAATACTTATGGCTCTTTGATGGAATAAAGGTTATTTTTAATATTTTTTTTTTGCCAAGATCAAACATCTACCACAACCATGACCATTTTCTCTATTCACCACTGAGACAGCCTATCACAGCATGGCTGTCATCCAATCAGTCAGGAGAGATTTTTCTTATTTCTGGCCTAGATCCTTCCCCCAGCAAATAGCATGTGCACTTGCAAATACAAGGGTCTGCAATGCATTTCATTATGAATGTGCATATTCCAGCACATGTGCACTGAAGGATGCTACAAGAAAGTAGCATAGAAGTGCGAAGCAAGTCCTTGGCCCATAGCTCATGCCATGCATCTCTGCAGTAAGTGTTGGCACTGCAGCAGACTAGACCAGCTGCCTCACCCCAGGGTAGGTAAGCCAGTATCAGCCATTCACCCCTATACCCTCCCTTGTTAGCTCTTGCAGCACCTGTCTCACTAGTGGATTCTCGGTCATCTGGATCATAGTCAGGGCTTTATCACTCTGTGTCATGGACCTGACTTCCCTTAGATATGATTCATGACAAAAAAACAGCACCACATATACGTGTTGTATCCACTAACTTCAAACACTGAGTTACTAAAAAAAGGTCTTGTACCTTCCATGTGCGAGCACTATCTCCACAGACCTTTACTTAAATATACAACCTTAATGACTGCAAATGTGGACTAAAAGAAAACACCCCAAAATGTATCACTATGTTTTCTTGTGTGGTATAACCTTGTATATAAGGAGATAAGCACAGACTGGATGGTTATTTCTTCTTGGGGTTTCCTTGTTTACAGAAATTTGCTGTGGATGATATTCCTGGTTACCAAAGAAACCTCACACCTTACTGGCTTGCTATCCATGAATACACACATAGAATCATCAATGCTACGGCAACCTCACTTCAGGCAGTACCCAGAGAATAGTTAAAAGTGAAAAAAAGACCAAATATTTTAATTCTAAATGTAAAATGTAAGAAAAAAAAAAAGAAATGTATTGACTTTAAATTAAAGTGTCAGGATATAATTGTTTCTTCCACTCAGACGGTAATCTCAGTATAACTCTGAAGGTCAGAGATATATTTTTCATGCAGAATGCATTCAGATCACAATGTACCACTGCTATACTAAGACATGTAGCCAAATGAATAGCCTTGGTTATATGAGCTAAATGTGATATTGTGTAAAGCTTCATAAAACAAGAGTGCTGTTATTAGCCTAGCAGTCAGGCAAGGATTTAGGCAAGTAATTAGCTCAGCTCTATTTCTGTAGTGCAGCTACACTTAACTAGCTTAGAAATTATGTTTTAATGCTGTCATTTCTTTTATTATCTCTGTCCTTTCCTGAAATTCTGAAATTGCAAATGTACATTGCAGAACATTTAGCTGCTGCCCAATACTAATGTCCATTTTCAGCGACAGTATTTATACAAACCAGCATGGAGCACAGATTTACACTGTCCAACAGCAGTACTTTGCTGAAAAATATTATTGCCATGGAAGCATACTAGTTCAGAGAGACTGCAGGGTCTGCACTTCTACACCTCCATTGATATCTCATGACACAGTGTCTGGGTACATACCTAGCAGCCAAAGACAAACTTTAAACCCATATTACAACATACTATAGAATAAATGTAAATGGCACAGCCCTCTTTTCACTTTGTATCCAGTTGCCATCCAAACTGAAAATGATTAACTGCAGATCTCATTTTGGAGACATGCTTGTTTGCCCAATCTCTTCACAGACTATACACACACACACACACACACACACACACACACACACACACACACACACACACACACACACACACACACACACACACACACAGTCAGCTAGTACCCAACTAAATATTCCAGGAATATGAAAACAGAGACCATGTCTGCAGATAAGGACTGTTTGAATCACCTAGTATTCACTAGTAGATACATTTTTGATTCTTTACTTCATAGCAATGTTTTAACAAATGAGGATGAAACTGTGATAGAGCAGAAATAGTGGAAAAAAGTTAGCAGTTTCAGGTATCTGGCTGGGATAGCTAAGAAGGAAAATCTAAATGAGAAGGCAGGGCTGAAACCAGGACAAGGTGACCTAGGCAGCTGCCAAGGGTCTGGTGCTGGCTGGGAGGCCCAGACACACATGAAATTAAAAAAAAAAAAGTCTGAATGAAAACAGAAAGAAAACATTTGGAAAATCTGAATGTCCAGCATACGAGCAATAAATAATCATGTGAGCCATTGAGGATAAATACACATGCAAATAATGATTATTTGAGGTGTACACCAATCACAGAGACTGAGGATGCATAAAACATCTGGAAATAAGCATAGAGATTTGATTACTGCTTTGTTTCTGAACAGGGTAAATTTTGATTATTGCTTTACTTCTTACATGTGGAGAGATATGCAGTGAATTAAGTGAAGCAAATGTTCAATGCAATGAGATTTTGAAGTGTGTGTAATGCACCAGTTAGAGAGGCACTGCCTATTTAAGTAATTTTCTCAAAGTCAAACCATGTAGTTTAGCTTCCAGAGGCAAAAGTTTAGTCCTCCACATCAACTGCCAGACCTCCATTAACTTTTTTTTCCCTTTGGTAAATCACTGGTGATTACAGTCAGTCAATGTCAATCAGCAGAATTTCATAGCTTCTGTGGTTCACAAACAACATATTGATACAAAATGTGCTGTTCTGTTAACTTTTTAAGTGATTTAGAGTAGTCCACTCTTATATATCTCTGGTTTTGCAGAACTTCTCTGCTTTTGCCTCATATTTATGCACAGTTCTTGAGCAAGTCACTTAACCAGACAGAGCTATGGGGTTACTGGAAATTTGAGCTAGGCTCCTCAATGATTCCCTGGGCTGCAATGCTAGCAACAACCTATGAACCATGAGTATGTATGGTGCAAAGGAAGGAAAATGATTGTTGCAAACAGGAGTATCATTACATGAGCCATGTTCTTTGGTTGTTATCCTTTGTTTCCCTGTTCTGTTGAATGTTGACAGTGTTTATTACTTACATGTGAATAAACTGTACTGTATAAAGTCTATGAGTTTAATGTTAATATTTAAACTATGAATACATTTTTAATTTAGCTTGTTTTTTTTGCGGGCACACAGATGTGAAATGCACTGTGTTTGGGGTACAATAGTTTATCTAGCACTGAGTGTAAATGGCCATGAGCTGTTAAAGTGTTGCTTCCTGTAGTACATTGCATGATTCCTTCAGCTTTCATTTGTCTTATATGTGAATCTGCCAAGTTACTTCACCAGACAGTACTCCTAGGCTGCTCCTGAAAGTAGACACTTGTGCCCATTGGCTGTCCCAGGCTATTAGGAAATGCATTACACATTTATGTTTTGAATTCCTGCAACCTTCACTATATGCTATTGGAGAATATGAATTCCAATGCATCTCATGCAGTTTATATGGTTACCAGATGCATTTTCACTAAAAGTAACTTTCAAGGGAAGAGAAATTTATGATTTCCTATGCTGTCTGCTTTCAATGTGAGAGTGTTTTTTGTTTTTTTTTTTTTTAGAAAAATGGCCATCAGTAATTTTTCAGTAAAATTTAAAATTAACTCTTTCCCTCCAATGGAAACCTGGAAGTTTGTACTGTTAACTTCCAATGGGTGTATGCCAAACTTTCTGAAAGAATTAAATTACGTACTCACATTTCAAACAAATGCTTATATCTCTGAAATCATAAGACTTACCAAAGAAGTGTAAATGGCAAATTCTTCATCACAAACTATTTTTATAGTGGTAATATTCCTTAGGTTCTAGGTCTTAAACTGTATTTTATAAGTCACAGTAACTATTAAGTTTGTAATAGTTTGTAGACTACATGTAAATTTCATCAACACTCAAGTTATACACACACACACACACACTGTCAGCAGCATTTTGTTCATCTAGCTGAGTGCTTTCATGTGAAGCTAAACAGTTCTGTCTGCCCTACTTGGTTGTTGAGTTATTTAGAAAAACATGAAATTTACAACTATATTTATTTATTTATTTATTTATTTGAAGTTTGTTTGCCAGGATAATCCATTGGACCGAATGAGCCTATTTTCAATGGAGTCCTGGGGAGAAAAGCTCCAAAAGATACAATATCAAAAATATCAAAAATACAAATAAGAATAAAGTAAATTATAATAGGTAGAACATAACATCTACTGTTTGATAAGTATCATAGTAGTACATATAAGCACAAGATAGTATTAAGAAAAACAGGAAAAGCAACAGAAGAGCAAATACAAGAATAACAAATAAGTTATTTATTTAAACAATTAATATATCTTTATCTGCACTAGACAGAGGTCAAATATCAATACAATTGTGTTTGACATTGTGTAAACTTTAAGATGAACTATTTTAATACCTTGTATGCAGTATAGTTTTGTTATTATTAATGCAAATATAAAAAAGCAATACTTGATGCTTAGAGACATCAGTAGGATGTAACTAGAGAAACACCTGGAGGCATTACATAGCTGCAACAAATTAATGTTTTAAATGAAATCCAAATATCTGTACTAACTGTAAAAGTAAAGAAGAAAATATAGATGCCCTGCAAGCATGTAAGCCCGCCAATACAAACAGTATGTTATATGTAATAATAATTTTAATTTTTGTATGATTTATGTGTTGTTAAATAAAAGCTGTTACAGCAATTATAATGTCTAATTGTTTTGCTTTATTCACCACAGTAAAGAATGAATTAATTTATTAATAGGATGGATTATGTAATATAATCTAAATGTGTTGCATTTTAGTAGTATAACATGTTGCATTTTATTAATATATTTTGCAATACCTTCTTAACACCCTCCAGCAGTTGCAAAGGGGCTGACATTTGTTAGATCATATAGTCTGCATTATTTAGCATGATGATAATGTCTGATCTTCGGCATCCATGATATACTCATAGCTGCATATTACTGTGATACAGTCTTCTCTAAAAAGATTGGATTGTAAAATATTTTTGCATTTACTTAAAAAAATGTTATTCTGCCAGTTATTACAGTGGATTAAATCTCCAACTTCCCAACGAGCTTTGGGTGTTGGGTTTGAATAAATCCACATTCATTTACCTACTTTGTGACATTGAGCAAGTGACTTAACTACACAGTGCTTTGAAGCAATTGGGAATTTGGGCTAGGTACCTTAATGGTCTCCAGGACTGCATGCCTAGTAACTATGGACCTGCTGCTTACCATTTATTCCCTACTGTATCGCTAACCTAGTTCAGGAAAAGTTATAGCAGTATTATCAGCACTCCAATTTTTTTAATGCAACACAGGCAATTTATTCAAGGGCAGCAGGCACTGCATTTGTAGATAAAGTACTAAAATGCAAAGTTGTTTAACAACAGCAACCTCTGCATTAGTAACAGTTCTCTTTGGGTCTATATTATATAAATGAAGCATTAAAATGTCAACTCACCTTTAATCGACCCCTATTTCTCGAATCTGCACAACGTCGAACCCTCAAATCATCGATTTCTTTCCAAGGGAAAGGAATCAGTAGTCCAAACACACACACCTCATTACAACAAACACTATTAAAGAGGGGGCTTCGCCCCCCACACCCCCCTAACTAAATATACTAACTCCGAGATTGCACTACAGTCAGGAAAAGGGCATAGTTAAAAGAATGGCCAACCGATTTCTTTCCAAGGGAAAGAAATTGATGATTTGGCCTTTTTATGTTGTGCAGCTTCGAGAAATAGGGGTTGATCAATGGTGAGTCGAGATTTTAATGCTTCATTTATATAATATAGACCCTTCTCTTCAATGTGAAATACTCCAGAATATTTACTTCTGCAGAGATTTTGCAAATTGACTTAACATATGTTATCATGTGGTTAATAGTTCTTATATCTCATGAATAATCTTCTATTTAAACTGTGCTACACATGGCTGGATCTTATGATATGATGTGAATATGATGCTAGTGATCTTTATACAATTTCATGCAGTTTATCCAAATGCTACCAATACAGTATATGTAATTTATTTAGTCATAAGAATAAGACCTGTACACTGTCAGCAAAATAACTATAGTTGGTGGTGGTGGGAGGCTCTCTTTGGCTGAAAGTACTTTACGCTCGAATTTCCTGATCATTTTTAAACAATCTTTAATCTATGTTTACAACAGAAGTGTGCATAGCATATGTGTGTTTGAATGTTATTTTTCTTTTATCTCTTTTTGTTGACTTGGTTTGTCCCACTTAAGTTGGAATACTTTGGCTAATGTGTTTGTATGAAACAAATTTGAAATGTGTGACTTTGGTATTGTTTAGAAGTATAATTTAAAGCAAACAGGAAGACGAATCAAACAACACATGCATTTATGCATGGTTTTATATGTGTGTATATATATATATATATATATATATATATAAAATATATATATATATATATATATATATATATATATATATATATATATATATATATATATATATATATATATATATATATATATATATATATATATCAAACGAATCCTCCAAGAGAAGGGACGGCCAAGGCAACATAAAACAAAAAATAAAAACTTCTGAAGATATCAAAGCATAGAACGGATCCTGTATTTATTAGTAGGTGAGCGCTTTCGCAAAAAATTGCTTCTTCAGACCTTTCACAGATAATAAAAACAAAAACCATTTATACAAGATTAAAAATTCAAACTCTCCAATCACAGACAAATGACATAACATCATGTGAACTCAGTATTTAAATATTTAAAAAGACAATGCAACCACTCTAATCACTGTTGTTCAGACCCACAAGCAATGAAACAACAATGTTTTTTACTAAAACAAAATATAACAACAATATTTTTTACTGACATAAAATATATAAACACATAATAGTACTTAAAAAGAACTGTATTCAAAGAGAACAACTGGATGATCATCCTAAGAGCTGACAGGGGTAGGGGTCTGAATGAACGTGTCACCATCAAGACCCTGCTTAAGAAAAGGAGGTTACCTAAATTACTCCAAATATGTTTTAGGGAGGCATTTATATTTATATATTTTTATTATGTGTTTATATATTTTGTTTCAGTAAAAAATATTGTTGTTATATTTTGTTTTAGTAAAAACATTGTTGTTTCATTGCTTGTGGGTCTGAACAACAGTGATTAGAGTGGCTGCATTGTCTTTTTAAATATTTAAATACTGAGTTCACATGATGTTATGCCATTTGTCTGTGATTGGAGAGTTTGAATTTTTAATCTAGTATAAATAGTTTTTGTTTTTATCTGTGAAAGGTCTGAAGAAGCAATTTTTTCGAAAGCGCTCACCTACTAATAAATACAGGATCCGTTCTATACTTTGATATCTTCAGAAGTTTTTATTTTTTGTTTTATGTTGCCTTGGCCATCCCTTCTGTTGGAGGATTCGTTTGAGTTATTTATTGTCTTTGTGAGTGAAGGGACGCTTATCCTGTGGCTGTTCGTTTGGTTTCTGATTACTGTTTTATACATATATATATATATATATATATATATATATACATATATATATATATATATATATATATATATATATATATATATATATATATATATATATATATATATATATATATATATATATATATATATATATATATATATATATATATATATATATATATATATATCTGGGGCCCATGGTTTGAAAACAGCCCAAGGCCCAAGGTACACTTAATCCACTACTGGCCAGATGTATTTTTAATGAACATGGATTTCAGTGCATTTTCAATGAATATGAGTTTCACATAAAGAAGTTCGGTATTACTCATACTAAGTCTGTCCTCAATGTGAAATTCTTTTGTTTTGTTTAGCAAATAGCCATCATTTTTGTGCTAAAAAAATTGAAATAAAGGTTTAAAATTAAATCCAAATCTCTGTAATCTTTATAAAATTAAAGAATTAAACACTATGCACACTGGTAGGTTTGAACAGTGTTTATGATAATTTGTGAGAATGAGCCAAGTAATGGGACACTGGAATGGCTACTTGAGGGAAGCCTTTGTCCATTTCTCTGCCTAGGATCTCATTTGACCATGATGCAGCACTGTGAGGAGGTCCAACCTAGAAAAGAGGTGCTGCAGCCATTGGTACAGTACAGAGAGTCAGGGGTAGTACATGACAGGAGATTGCCAAAGAAGCTGGAAAGTAAAGGGTACAAAATAGCAGTGTGTCCAGTGCTGCAGGTGTTGTTGTTGTGTCTTTCGGCTTTTCCCGGTTAGGGGTTGCCACAGTGGAACTCCGGTCCGCTAATGATTGGCAGTAGATTTTTACATGCCGAGTTGCCAGCTCTGACGCACAACCTTCAACAAAGGTACGCCCATTCACACATGTCTCCACACAGAAGACGCTCTAGCTGAGAATCGAACAGGCCAGTGCTGCAGTATGGTTCAGGAACTTGGGCAGTGAAGGCAGAGCAGTTGAGGAAGCTTGAAATGATAGAACTGAAACTCTGAGACAGGTACCCTGTGGAAAAGATGAAGAAGTGAGAACATCAAAGTAGAAGCCAAAGTAGCCCAGTTGTAGAGAAGATCAATGAGAACAGATCATGTGTACAGGAAATCAGAAGGCAGTTTGGTAAGACACATACAGGAGTGACAAGAAGAAGGCAATTGGAGACATGGACACCAGGCAGGAGATAGATGGACTAAGAGAAAACCTGTGAAAGACACGAAAAAGAAGATGGGAGAGTGGCTTTGAAGCTAGAGAGGAGGTGACAGTTAATGTAATACCTCAGACCAGTGTAGAATGGGAAAAAAGATTACTAATGATGATTACTTACACAAAAAAATAAAATAAAACATAAAAATAAATGAATGTGTATACATAACAATAATAACGCTAGGAAAAAATAAATAGAGTAACTCCTAACTAGTGAGATAAAAAAAATGCTGTAGTTCTTGGCCAAAGAAGAAACATTCTCTAGGAATAAACCAACACACACCAATATTTACTTAAATCAAAATGAAAATAAATAAATTGTTTCAAGAAGTCAAGTATAACATGTCTAGTCACAAAGCTTGTGCTACAGTTATTCATCCAATTTGTAAATTAATGCTTTCAAGGTTAGAGTTAAAGGAATTATAATACTGGTGATCAACACATACAAAGGTAAGATTTTAGTTCACTACTGAGGAACTATAGGACAGTATCACAATATATAAAATCATGACGTTCACTTAAAAATTTATTTGTTATCTAAATGGAATATATTGATCCCAAGGGTCACATATTACAAGTAGCTTGTCTTGTAGCACATACATACATATTATTTCCTGATCCCCAAACCCAAGAACACGTCAAAATATTCATGTGGACCCCACATATCCCCTGTATATCCACACATTTTCTGTATCATAATGAAATCTCAACATACAGTCTGCAAAACATTATGCATTTGACTGCACAGTCTCTGTTGTACAGGTTTTAAAATTTAATAAAATGTTTATGCTTCTGAACAATTCTACTGATGTCCAAATTCAAATAATATCAGTGCAGATAAGGAAGATGTTATATTGTAATTAATATCAACATAAAACATCTACACAATGACTGATATTTCAAACATAGAAGTTACTTACCTGAGGATTCCAGGACATTCTCTACCGATGCTAATTGCCTAACACAGGTTAGTTAATGTGACGAAGAGACATTCTAATTTTGAAACACAGTATAGCTGCAATGAAAAACACCTCATTAGCCGCTCATTAACATATCTCTGAAATGAACACTGTGCTTTCAGACCTGACTGTGCTAATGCTCTCCGTTGAAAGTCATGTGCCACATTATCAAAGGCATACCACTACACCTGCATGCATGCACACATATACACAGACACCCACAATCCAATCCATACACACACACACACACACACACACACACACACACACACACACACACACACACACACACACACACACACATGCACACATGTACCCAACCACATCCACTGATCCACAAACAAGCTCCTCGTATTTGGTCTCATTCTTGGAAACACCCATACACCTGCAAGCACATCCACCCCCACCCCCACCCCCACACACACACATTCATTCAGCCTTATTCATGCACCTACAAACATATACACATATGTCCACAGAGTACAAACACTGACACACTGCCACCATTACAGTTTTGCTGGATTTGCCTGTGCCATGAGTAATCCCATAGGAATGAAGGGGTGACCATTGTCTTTTGACAGCATTCACTTCTTCCTTCAAGCATAACATTTTACTTGGCCAGTAATTTGGGACCTGCAAATAATACTGGGAGAAAGCACATGACTAATTAGCATTTGCCATTCCTTTGGACTGCTACATTAACATGCGGCTTCGCCTGCAAGACCACTCTCCTTGCTATGGTTCCTAAAAGGGGAACCTTAGCTGTAGTGTGGTCTTTGAAGCAGAAAGGCTTTAGATGGTGTAGAAACCTCCTGAGATAAGGCTTCCACATTGCACTAATTCTTTCTTAATCCAACAACTGGTGTTTGTAAATTGGCAAAGAAGAAAATTTAAATAAATAACTGTAACCACAAGAACATGGTTCCAGGAAACACAAAAAAATTTTGGCATCAGCACAGCTACAGAGTCACTGATATTCTACTTGTATGCATTTTGTAAATGTACATAAGAAGATAAACAAATCTGAGTGATTTAAAAAGTTAAAAAAAGATAACAGTAGGGTGGTGCACAACTCAGCATTGCTGTACATAATACTGTCTACATAGTGGCCGAAGTAGAAATATAAATGTCTTATCATTGTTTTGCTAATGGAAAGAAAGAACCAAAATCAAAATTTCCTTTTTTAAACAGATGCATGTGAGTAAAAGAAACAATTATGGCAGACCAAGTGCAACAGTTTATCTGGTAACCTAAAAAATGAGTGGTGTTTTCTAGTTTTTTATTTTTTAACAAAAAATATAAAAAATATATCAATAGACGACATGTTAAACTAGCTTCAGTTGCTGACTGCACTGAGAAGGCTTGTATTTGCATCTAAATAAATTAGTTATACATTCTTTTAGTCAATGAATATTTGACAAGGTCCTTTCTCACATCTTACTTGTATTCAGAGTTATAGCTTTAATACCTAACTTTAATTCAGCAAAAGCCACGCATGTCACCATATGGTTCTATTATAACCCAAGATATGAGAAACGTACATTTTCAGTGCATTTTTTTATTTAAGAAGGGCATTATTACAGCTTTTTAAGTAGGTCAGTTTTTCCCTTGCCTAAATCCATTTGCCTGCTGACAGGATATTTTTTTCATTAGGCTAAGTAGTGTCTTGCTCTTTAAATAGTACATGAGTGTTGCAAGTCTATAGAAGGGACTAGAAGGGGCTAGGGGTTAAAGTCCACTGCTCTGACAATAGACACAATCTATTTTACTGTCTCTCACAAGCAAAATTTAGCCCCTTTTGTAGTTTTTATGACAACTGCTTTCTCCTTGTTTTGATTATGGATTTCTATACGTCACTGCTTTGCTCTGGCCCTTCCTCATTAGTATACTAAATGGGGTATCAAACTTCTGATTTATCTCTTAGTCGTCAAGTGTATACGAGTTTTAAAACAGGAAAAATATTTTTGTAATATTACATTATAAGTCGTATTGGGGGTACAAGCCACAGGATGTAACAGATTTTCTAGAAATGGATGAATTTCTCCATCTGCAAGTAGGATGTTCTTTTCTATCACTATGAATGCATATTACCTCTACTTTTTGTTTTATGTTACTAATTTTTATACCAGGAGCCTTGACAAGGGTAATCATGCTTCATTGTCCAGTAGGGTTTGAATTTCTCTTCCTTCTAGAAATACAGTACATTTAACCAGCTTAGACTTAACATAATGGTGAGTCCATTATCTTAGATGTAATCTTATAGGTCCATGGGTAAGTACTAGGCTAGGTGTCCTTGTGCCCTTGTGAGCTAGTTTAAGCTTACACAATTTTCCTTCCAAAGGCGAGGATTAAACCCTGTACCTTGCATCTTTGAGGGTAACAGCTTAACCATTATCTCAACCCCCAACTCCACATTCCATGGGAACATCTTTGTGCATTTCAATTTTCATACGGAAGGCATTCTCTTCAGTACCTGTCCTTATCATTTGAAACAGATTAACATATTACTTGCAGCTTTTTTTTTCACAGAAGATTACTTGTTCTCTACTACAGTTTTAGACTTAGACAATTCATTTCTAAACATTGTATAATTACCTAAGAAGCATTTTACTAAAGTTAGTAGGTTATCAGAGTTCTTGGGATCACTTTTCAATGCCCATTTTCTTATACTACTAGGCAGAGCTTTTACATCTGTTTACTTCTAACATTTCTCCCATTTTTAATTTACTGCTGTCATCAAGTTCTAGTCAAGGAGCATCACTATCAGATTCCACTAATCATGAATCACTTAAATCATGGACCTATGCTTTTGCCAGTTTGCCAGCATTAAATATCCAGTTATACAATACTAATGTTATTGCTTGTACTTCAGAGATGATTCCAGCCCTTCTTGAATGCTTTTTATCAGTTTGTCACAGTCCATGCAGTCAGTTCCCTCTATTTTCATACACATGTTGATGCTTCTCCCTTCACTAGCAATAACATTTTTTTTGCCCAGTCTGATTGGCACCAATTCTGTAAGGTAGTATAACACTTAGAAATGAATAGGTACGATTCCAGGTCATCCTCCCTGGTTAGTTTCACAGTACTTTGTTGCTGTAGTTGAATCAGCTTCTGAAGAAGCCTCACCTGCAAGTCCACACTGGTATGTCCTTTTGCCTAAGATCATGTTGTCTATGCCTTCCCTCTATGATTACCATGGAAATAATGCAGGCCAGTCTGCTCAATTCATCACCATAACCTACCGTTCTAAGCTATCCCTTGTAAGCCTATGACCCCTCCAGCATCTTGTACAGAGAAGTTTACCTCACTGCAACTGTATTATAAAGTTTGAGGTTCACTCAAGGATTAGTCCTGACACGGGTTCCTATTACGTTATAGAAAGATAACGTAATCGAACGGCCAAAACATCAAAACGGTTGCATTTCAAAGTTTGAATTGTGGGATCGCAGCACAGTGAAGATTGGGATATTTGCCCTTTCCTCACTGTAGTGCGATCTCGGAGTTGGAATATATATTTAGCGGGAAACGTTTCGAAATGCGGCCATTTTGATGTTTCGACCGTTCAATTACGTTATCTTTTGATAACGTAATATGAACCCTCCTGACACAATACAGACCAGTACACTTGAATTACTTAGTCCACCATCATAATTTATGCTGTCCGCTATCCCTTGGAAGCCTGTAACCCCTTCAGTTTCTTGAGCAGATGTATACTTCTCAACTGTCCAGATTTTTTCAGATTGTCCAGATGATTTAAGGCTTACATTTTTGGTTTGATCCTCATAGAATATGTGTTTTTTTGGCATATCACTGAAGACTGAACTCACTAAATAATGACATGCATTTGAAATTTAGATTTTATTTCTCACAAAAATGCATTTTAATGCAAAGCCTGTTATTCCATCAACTTTCTAAGCTTCTAAGAGCATAAATTATTTTTGGCTTTATCCAGATTTATTGTGCTTAAAGGTTGAAAGGTATGGGCAGATTAGTTTACCTTGGTGCACATATGCTATAAAGTAGTTGGTAGTGTGGACACTGTACTATCTTCCTGTATTACTGCATTACACCTGTGCATGGGGGATAGACAACCCCTATATTAGAAGTCAATACTACATCTTTTCTTTCTACACCCCCTTACTACTTGCATTACTGAGTTTTGTTGTTTTGTTTTTCACTGTGATAAACATAAACACAGCAATAGTATTAACTTAATCAACTTACATTTACTCTGGATGAGTGCTGTAATCTAAACTACCGGTACATGTGTGCACTGACTGGCTACTGTGATCCCTCAATGGTGGCCCTCTTCATTCCCCTCCCACCCCATCTCTACCACCTCCCCCATGTCCGTAACTTTATAATGCTGTAGTTCTGCCTGCCTGCCCATCATACACCCCCTCCATACAACACAATTGTACGTACTACACTTGAAGCTCTCTGCTGAGTATACTCTTTTCCAGCCTTCTAGTTTTCCAATTTTCAGTATATCCAGCACAACAATTTGCTTACTACGATATCACCCAGACTTGTTAAACACAAAACTTACTAACAGCTCACTAAGAAAAGAAATAAAATGTATTATTTACCTTGAAATATGATTGCCATGTCTACATTGCCTCATACCATTCTAATCACACTCACCTTACTCATTATAACTACCACCTACCAAGTACCCTTATCCACAGAAAATCCCAGAAACACAAAACATACCCTCCTAAATGTCAGATGTAGTAATCAGCGCTGAACTATTCCAAAAAAAGTCTAAACTTAAATATATCACATCTGCCATAAACCCAAAGAAAAATATATTTTAACTACTGTATATGTTGAAATAGCAGCTCATCACCATCAGATTCCACTAATCATTAATTACTTATTTAGTGGTAAAACAGGAACTAATACAAGATCTGGATATCATAACAGTAACTACCATTGTACTATTATGAAATTACTTCATAGAAATGATTGAGGTATTTGCAAAGTATGCAAATTATGTAGCTAGATAATACAACAAAGAACAGATACAATTGGAATTATAGAAATTTGGATAAAACCTAATACCTCAGATAAACAAATCCTACCTTCTGGATTTGATACATTATTCTTAGATTATAAAACCCAAAGACTAGGAGTAATTAAAAGTAACTTAATGCCGCAGCTATGATAAATTCCATATCCTTCTGACAACAATTCAATTAATTTGTAAACCAGAAAAAATCCAAACAACCGAAAAACGAATAACATGGATGGACTGAGGTTTCACTGAAAAGAAGTTTTAATAAATCCAAAAACAGATAACACGAAGCGCTTTTCATCTCGTACAATATAGGGACTTCTTCAGGTAAGAACACACACAATTCCAAACTCTTTAAATACTCTGCCACTCCCCCCAATTAATACAAATCACCACCTACTTGTTAAAATGAAATCAATCAAAAATATATAATTTCATTCTTGTTAAAATACTTTAAAACCATGCATCACCCTTTCATTCAAATAAAAAATTTGATCTACACAATTATATAAATGCTTATAGGAATGTTTATACAAAACTATAACTCCTAAAACTACAACTAAGCATACACTAAAACCCTGTTTTCTATAAACCATGTCATTGCTACCTATAAACCTGTACATAATAAATATCTACTAAATATCTAAAATTAATAAAAAAATTCATAAAAAATTGATAAATAATCAAACCTGGATAAATTAAATGGTTTAATGTCAAAAACACAACCTATCCATTATAAATACATGACATGCTAAAAATATATATATAAATACCTGACATGCTAAAAAATATATAGATATTGTTTAAAATAAACATGTAATATTCATCATATATTGTGAAGATTTGTCTCTCTAGACTCTTCAATTTAAGAATACAAATAATCGAGTACAATTCATTCAAACCCGGCACCAGACAAGCTCTTGTACGTAGTTGCCAATATAGTTCAAGTTTTTCGAGTAACAGTGATTCAGGACCTCCTCTACCATCACTTCTAATACTATCAATGGCCTTGAATTTAAATAAATGATCTGGATAGTCTTTAATATGCCTGGCGAGTGCATTTTCTAATTTTTGACTCCTAATATAATATAGGTGTTCATACACTCTCTCTCTTAATTTCCTGTCTGTCTTACTAATGTAGAAGGAAGGGCATTTTTGACACTGGGCTAAATATATCACACCTTTTGATTGGCAGTTAAATCTTTTGGTAGTTGTATATGAATGTTCTCTGACTACAAATGTAGATCCTGTTAACATATGTGTGCAATATCTGCACATACATTTATACATGCCTTTACCCCTCTCATGAATAAAATCAATTTTTTTTTGTTCCAAAATGTTCTTTAAGTTCCTTCCCTGTTTAAAAATTAAATTCGGCTTATCACTAAGAATCTCTTTAATGGTGGGATCACTGACAATAAATTCCCAATTTTTAAACACGATGTTTTTAATACTATGATTGTCAATATTGAATGGCGGGATTAATGCTAAGCTAATATCTTTGTCTAATGTTCTATGTGATACTTGTTCTATGTTTCCATTTTCATCTCCTCTATCAATGAGGGAGGTTCTTATTGTTAAAATAGGTATGTAAAAACCTGATGTTCTTTTAGTCTTTACCTCCTCAATCAAAGGGTGTAAGAATGACAGGGGATACCCGCGGTTTAAAAACATGGATTCTAATTTACTACATTCAAACATAAAGTCATCCACCCTGGAAACCATCTGGGCTGCTCTGACCAGTTGTCCCTTTACAACTGATCTTTTTTGATATGTTGGATGGGAGCTGCTAAAATGAAGAAACTTGTTTGAATAGGTTTTCTTACGAAAGATGTTTGCCACATAACACTCTCCCTCTATATTCTTCTTTAAATGTACATCCAAGTATGAAATCTGATATTGGTTGAAATCATATGTGAAGGACAGGAAATTGGTTGTACTATTAAAATATGAAACTAGTTATTTTCCTTTTACTTCATCTCCTGTAATCAACATAAAGATATCATCCAGAAAACGGGTGTAAAATTTTATCTGACCTGAAATTGGGGCTACTTTATCAATTAATTCATGCTCCCAGTAGGCCATAACCAGATTTGCAAAACTGGCACCACATGGGGAACCCATAGCTACCCCAATTTTTTGCAAATAATATTTACCATTAAATGTTATAAAATTTGAACTTAGGATAATATCTAGAAGCTCCTCTACTATTGAAATCTTTGAAGCTGGGGCTTTTTTAGACAGTAATAAATCCTTTACCCACTTAATACCTTGTGTTTGGGGTATAGAGGAATACAAATCTTTTACGTCTACTGTTAAAAAATTATAATCTGCTTTAAATTCTAATGCATTAATATTTAATAAGAAAGTCCATGAATTTTTGCAAATCTGCTTTTCACTCATGATATATTTTTTAAAAATGTGGTCAATTACTTTGGCGCAAGAATATGTTATGCTATTTCTAGAATCCACCAATGGTCTCATAGGTGGATTATTCAAATTTTTGTGGATCTTAGGTATTCCAAATAATATAGGCAATCTAGGCACTGACATGTTCATATAATTAGACATATATATGTCTACTCTACCTTCAATAAACATGTCATTTAAATACATATGTATTCTATTGTAAGCTGTATTAAGTTCTCCTTTCGATATTTCTACATACGTATCCGATGATGCAATTTTCTCCATTTTACCTTTCTAATCTACATAATCCATCAATACTGCTCCTCCCCCTTTATCCGGTTGCATTATTCTCACACCTAACTGTTTTAGTAGTGTAATTTCCTCTCTCTCCTCTCTCTTTTTTTTTTATATTTATTTACTTTTATTGTTATTCCTATCCATCTAAATAATAAAACATACATCTCAGTGACTAATTAATCAATCAAAACAGAAAGGGTGTAGGGGTAGATTAAAAGTACTTGCTAAATACATTTGAAAACACATTGTTACGACCAAACATGACTACCAGATTTAACTTTCTTGTAAACAATTTAAAGTCTATAAGTGTAGATATATCTGCTCTGCTGTCTGGAACAAAGGTATATCCTTTAGCTAACAAATTTGTTAATACTGGTGAAATGCCAATATTCGAAAAATTATATACTTTAAAATCTTTAGAGTCATTATAATGAATCTTACAGCTGTTGTTTTCACTTACGACAGGCTCACTAATTACATCCATTTGTTCTTAGAATTGTAATAAGCCCTCATTGGCCGTTGGCATAAGTTGTAACTCAAGGCTGTCTGACGAAAATTTTGGTGTCCTGTTGTTATTGTGTTAGTATGATTATTTCCTTGGTTTGTAGTGTTAGCAATGTTCTGGTTCTGTTGTTGGTTATTACTCGTGTAAACCTGGTTGCTTACTATACTCCTGGTTTGGTTCACTTTGCCTATTCTCAACTCTTCACTATTCAATTAAATCAATATAATCAGACACATGTAGCTGTACTACACATTCCACAAAATCCCTCCAAATAAAATATCAATGTACTTGAAAACATTCTGTGTTGGCTTACCAATAACTTATAAAATGAGATTACTATCCGAGGTAATCCAAACACAGACTGTAGTGACACTATAAACCATAGGGTTACATAAATCTATTTGGTCTTACACAGCTAATTACCATCACAACTAGGACAGACAAACATGTAAACAAAAGTATTCTAGATTAGATTCTTATCTCAAAACCACAGTACATTAAAAAAGCTTCCAAAGTGCTCTATTCACATCCCCTCTTGGCCAGTGCAATTGCACTATTCTTAAAAACCTACCACTAGAAGATGTAGTTAGCTATTTCAATAATACATTCCTCAACACAGTAAACTCCTTAGCTTGTATTCACAAAACAGAGTTAAACATAACATAGCACCCTGCTTATTAAAGGATACAAAAAAAATGTTTTTAAACAGACAAAACATGGTGAAAATGAATAAAAATACATACCTTGCAGCCTCCAGGATTAGAAAACCCTTAGAAACAACACTAAGAAACTGGTTCATTAAAAAACGCAAAACATTTACTGCAACAATCTAGAATCTAACACCCCAAAAATTCAAAACAATTCTGACGGAACATAATCTAATACATCCAGGAAAATAATCTCCACCATATCTACCCTGGTGTGAAATTTAATAGAATATGCCTCTACCAAAACTATTTCATTCATCCCTTTTTCAAAATATCTCCAGCTGTAGCCACTTTACAAACTGTACCTGTTCATTACATTAGAAAGCTTCTACTTAAAACTAACATAACCTCAGAAGCCCCTGGCAACTTACATTTGATGCAGCTTAAAATATGGTTATTGATACGATTGCTTATCCCACAGCAATCTTCATTAACAGATCAATAACTGAACAATATATTCTAACAATACGGAAACAAGCCTACATCATACCCATTCACAAAACAGGATCTCACACTTCAGACCCATAGCCATATTATGTTCCATATTGGAAATATTAGAAAAAATGTGTGCAAACTCAGCTCTTCAGTCACAAAATACAAAACAACCTACTCTCTCCCACTCATAATGGTTTTCACTTCTGAAACTGCTCTATTGACATTTCTAAACTTAATAAATCTGCAAACAAATCAAGGACACATCACCATCCATACTTCTAGACTTCTCTAAAGCTTTTTACTCAGCATCACAACTATTACTACGAGAAAAACTTTCTTGACATGACTTCTTCCTTCCTCAGTTCTGAGGGTTATTGATCATCAAAGCCCAAGAAATTATATTGCGTTCATGTCTTCTTTCTCATGCTGCTACACTGCAATCTGCAAGGGACATTCATTGATGTTGTCTGTCCACCTTAGTTTCTTTTGCCTTTTTGATAATTTCCTACCACTTTGGCTTGTGAAATCAATGTCAACATTTTCCTTCTCTTATGCTATGACCAAAAATTCTTAACTTCTGTCATGCAATCACATTTACAAGCTTGCATGTTTTCTAAAGCCCTCTCAAGATCAATTCAGTCATCTGATGTTCTGTCCATTTAACCTTCAAAATGTTGGGACACCCATACATTTCAAAGGTGACCATCTTTCTGACATCTTCCTCCTTGAGTGTCCAACTCTCCCACCAATACATTGCAACTGGCCAGGCTAATATGTTGATCGGTCCCAGCTTGAGATTTTTCTTTAAAAAAACTGCAATCTTTCCATGGCTGGGTAAGCAGTCTGATGTTTGATCTAACTTCGCCTAACCAGCCCCAAATTTCTTTCCTGCAGTCAATTTCTTGGTTTATATTGACACCTAAGTATTATAAAAGCATTCAGTTGTGCAAAACTTCCATGACAATATGTGTTATAGGTTTAATTTTCCCATGCCACTGCCATGTTTTTGTTTTCTTGGTATTTATTTCAAGCAAGAACGAGTAGATAATCCTGTATTAGTAGACATTAATAACTACACCGTCCCCCTTCCCTCACCTGACGATTTTTTGCCCATCTCATTTTGGTTTTGTTGTAATTTGTTGGGGATGGTGCTTTATTCTGATGTCTCTGCCCTATCCTCTCAGATTGGCACAGTGGGGGAATATTCTCCTAGTCTAAAAAATTACTATCACTTTCACCAACAGCTCCTAGGATATTGTCCGTTTCACCAACTCTGTTAATATTGTTATGGTCAGCGTCATGTATGTCACACTGGTTGACAAGGAATTTGGGTTTAGGATATGCAATTGCCTTGTTATACTCATTTTCATCTCTTACCAATTTTTTAACCTTCCTTTGCTTAACTTTATCAATAGTTCCTTCAACATGCAGAAAAATATCATTGTAGTCAGACTGTTTAATATCAAATAAGAAGTAATTTTTGAGAGAAGCATCTATTTGCTCTATTTCCTTAATTAGTTCTGCCATAATTTTCTGCATTCATCAAATAAATATATGAGCTGCTGATAGAATTCACAATCATTTGTAACCCCACTAGGGAGCTTCCAAATACATAACCCCCTGTGTACCCTTTTGTTCATAACACATTCTTTCAATGACAATATGCATACTCCTCTTTTAAAACCTGTAACAGAGGTGTCTCACAAGGATCTACTTAGAGCCTATCAATGATACATGAAAGTATGTCCAACTTCTTTCTTGTGCAATATGAAGGTGACTCCCCCAGGTATTGAAAATACCTTAGTAACTTCATTCCAAAAAAAAAAAAAAACCTCATCCTCTTTTTACCTGTTTTTACCCATATCACAACAAAACCATCCTGGTACTTCCAGCATCTGCTCTTTAGTAATAACCACTGCTGAAGAAGTAACACACACAAAGCCACTTGGCGTTATTATTGACCAGCAACTAAAGTTCAATCAATACCCACAAATTACATTATGAGTAAACATAACAAAAAAGCTTGGGATGCTAAACAAAACAAAACAATACTTGTGTGTGTTAGACAGCAAAAGCTCACTTACTTCCTACGTTTCTTTATGCAGTAACAATATCAGCTAACCTGTGCAAAACCCAAATCCATAAACCAGAACAAACCTACAACAAAACAACATAATCCACAGTTAAACTTCCACAGAGGACACATCAATGCCACTTATTAGAAATGGCACATTGGTTAGACCATCATCTAATTTAATCATCTAACTTACATACTGCACCAAATTAAAGAGCCAGCACTAAGTGAACTGTGGACTTCTTCATATCTACAACCCCTTAGACACTACTACAGTCACAAAAAAATCTACTAATGACTACTAAATGTTAAAATTACTCAGGTGATTCTTTATGCCAAGTCTATGCACCTTCAATGTGGAACTCTGTCTAGAAATTCAAAAAGAAGACAACTAAAGCACTTATTCAAACACTACAAACCTATCTAGCAAATAAAACTTGACCTGATCTGAGTGGTTGTAGAAACTGTCTGCTGAAGATATTGTATTCTTTCGTATGACTTGGCCACAACCATATATTTCTTAATGTATTTCACATTGATCTGGCTGTGCCTAATCTCCCCTATTCTCTCACATGTGTAACCTGCACAGTTTCTTATAATCCCTCCCACTAAGTCTTGGAATCTCTGTCTTCCCCTCTAATTTCCATAAACCTACTAAACTAGCTTTCTTTCCTGTACTTGTTTATTTTGAACTATTAACCTTGCAAGCTATTAATGTGCAACTATGTAAACACCACCCTACATTATTTTAGTAATGAAACACTGCACTGTGTATTACTTTCCTACTGAGTCAAACTTATTTGTTGTTGCTGTTGTTGTTGTGTCTTTCGGCTTTTCCTGGTTAGGGGTCACCACAGCGGAACTCCCTTCCGCTAATGATTGGCAATAGATTTTTACGTGCCGAGTTGCCAGCCCTGACGCACAACCTTCAACGAAGGTACGCCCATTCACGCATGTCTCCACACAGAAGACGCTTTAGCTGAGAATCGAACAGGACAACGTCTTACTGTGAGGCGCCAACGCATATATTCATCTGTAACATACTCAAGGCATAGGCACAAACTCATGCCATCCTCTTTCCCCTAGGGGGTCACAGACTTGGCAAAACTGAGTTATATTTGCTAGATTTGTAAGGGCTCTTAAGCTGTTAGTCTAGTAATTTCCTATGAACCTATTGAATTGTATTTTTACTATGTATAAAACAGTTGTTAACAATCTTACTGATCTTTCCATGTAATAAATCATTTTTCTTTTCAATGTAAATATATTTATCAGCTAGTATGTAACTCATTTTATCTATAGCTCTGTGTAATGCTTGTCTTTTTCATTTGGAGATTTTCCCCTGGGCTGCCACTGGAAAAGGACCTTTTTTTAGAACCAATCATCCACTCCTTGTTGAAGTATACATCAGTGAATCAATCTGTGGTTATGCTCTCCAGGAAAACACTCCAGGACAGTAATATAAATGACTGAGGGACACAACAGTAACAATGCTGTAGGGAAAACAGAGCCCAAATATGATTTTCAGTTAGCAGTTGCAGTTGGAGGTACTGCAGGGAATGGTAAATGTCATGTTCCTAGTCAACTACCTATGCAAATGCCACCACTGTGAAGTCCATGGAAACACTAGAAGTATCCACTGTATAAAAACCTAAATTATTTGCTATTCCACAAAACAACAAAAATGACTGTCCTCTTGGCATCCAGTTTGCTTCCCATTTGGCTTTTAGTTCCAAAAAGAAAAAAAATGTGAATGTTGCAACAAAGCTAAAAGAACTGGAAGTGGGATCTTAAAAAAGGTATGAGCAGATTACACAGAAAAAATGGATATTGTGGGAACAATGACAATACATACAAAGTAATGTTGTGGAAGAGGAGTGAAGTTTAAGGAAAGGCAGGACTTCAGCAATTTATGTAATGTTGGACTGATGATAATTGTATAAAATCACATATCTGATGTATGGTGCTTGTAACTTTGAACATGTTAACATGGCTTGTTTTCCTTTATATAGATATATGTTTGCCTTTGCCTTAAGTGTTAATTCAATAAAGGAATAAAAAAATGAAAAAAAAGCATTATCTGTTGTTATTCTATACAGTCTCACAACGCCCTTCCAGCAAATGAGATGTCTGAAAATGTTCAGGCTGTAGATCTTACCCAGGCTTTGATTCCAGCTTTTGATCATTTGATCATAGATAGTTCTATTAAAGTACATCTCCACACATTAGCCCCAACTGGCTGATGTGCTCCATACTTTGGGGGTCTTCTTTTATGATACTTCTCCAGATGAGGAAGCAGCTTCCTGATTTTAGTCCTCCAGACTACTTTTTATGCTACAATAACTGGTAGTTAAGCCTCCTTTACATACTAATATAGACTATTGCTTAGTTACCTAACAATGAAAATATTCCCATACTCCATACTACAACACACATTTAAAGGCACATTACTAATTTTCTAGATCCAACTGGTGTGTGTGTGTGTGTGTGTTTATATAAACACACACACACACACACACACACACACACACACACACACACACACACACACACACACACATACACACAGACGTGCGCGTGCATATATGACACACCAAGTAAAACAAATCGTTGCTCTTGAAGTTAATTTCCTGGCATCCGTGTCGCAAATACATAATAAACTGGTTATGATTGGCGAATGAATAATAATCCTCTATATCTTTCACTGTACCTATAGCCCTAACCTTGTTTTGCTGTTATTTGGTCAAGGCTGAAATAACCACCACTTCTATGATTAAATCTTATAAAGGTGAGATTAATTTGGTGAAGGTGATAACTATGTAGCAGTTCTAGGACTATCTTAGTGTATTCACCAATACTGTTTTTTCTTTTACTTTGTGGTCCATATTCTACAAGAGGTGGTATGTTTCACACTTACGATAGACTTTAGAGTGAAGACAATATACATTCACAATATCCTTGACAGCCTTATGTCCTCTTCAGAGTTAGTTCCTGCCTTATACACTGCTTAATAGGAAAAGCTTGCATCCCTGATATGGACAAAATAGATACTTTAAATAAATGAACAAATGAATAATATGAGTGTATGTTTGTGTGCATTTTTGTAAGTACTGATTTAAAAACAAACTGTCCATAAGGGCACCATGACTTTAGATCTGCATGCAGTGAAAATGCATATGCTGAATGGGGGAGGGGGGATTAAGGCTTTGGTGTTATAAAATATTTCTGATCACTAAAGTTTAGATTTGCAGACTGATTGTTTATTATCCATTTGCAGTCAGTTTGTCTAAGAAATTATCATTTCAATCAGACATATGCTTTCCCAAATAGTTAGCTGCAGTTAGTGGGTTCAACATGACATAATACACATGCTACTCTTTCCTAAGAGAGATGTCAGTCTCTTCTGTGAAGCAACTTGAAATTTTAGTCCTCCTCTATGCCAGAGCATTGCAGTATTGACAATGTAAGGCAACATAGCTGAAGAATTCAATACCTAGGCCTGAATGTGTAACAGAAAGCCCATTTACCGCCCCCCCCCCCCCCACCCCGAGAATGGCTACATTCACCCCAGTCTGGTTAGACTAAATGTGGTAAGCAGAGGTTTAAAATGACACCCCATATCTTAATTAATAACACCATGCCAGTGACTCATCAAAGTTTTTTTTTTAAGCAAGCCAGAAATTTGTGACACATCACTTTATAACTATGAGACATATCTGTATTGGTTTACAGACAGAAGGATTGCCCTTTTTGTCTGTTTATATTTTCATAGGCCTGACTATCTGTTTCATTCTATTTCTGTCTTCTGCTTATCATACCATCCCCCCTTCTGGAATTTGCAGTGATTAGAACTTCACAATTTGTGGGACTGCATCTCAGATGAACAGCTCACTCAAGTAGTTAGAAGACAGGAAACAGTTTTGTTTCACTTTTTCCTGTTTGGCCTTACTTTCTCAAGGATCAGAAGAAAATATGGCAGACAGGAGTATTCCCCATGCTTATCCAATGAGTACTGAATATGAGTTTGCTAATCCCAGCAAAATCTATGACCAGCTCTTTGGAGAAGGTAAGAGAAGATATGTTTCATTTTATTTTCCACATGTATTGCACAGGCCAGACACCAAATCTAGGTTGCATTTAGTATTAAAACCTGATTTTTGCAACTGGTATGTGAGTATTGCAGACATATTATTTGATAACTTTGTAAACTGTAGTATCTTGCCTAATAAAACGTGCGTGTCTTACAACAGGGCTGTAGCCAGAAACATTAGATGTATACTAGCATGCTGTTCTCCTGCACAAAATAACCGTACTTCAATCTATGACATGTATGCTAAATATGTAATTAAAGATACAGCACATATACTAAAATTCTTACATGAGAATATTTTTACTGGGCAGCTAGGAATATAACAACATAAATTACAGGAAGCATGTACCTTTTTGCTGGTTCATTTCTTTGTTTGAAGATTTGACTCTAAGTGCCTTTGAATTATTTGGAATAATGTCCCCCTCAAAAATTGCTTTGTACTGCACAGCTTATGGGTTAGCTGTCTGACTGCATTCCTGGTTTGGTAAATGTAGATGATTAGTCAATTAATAAAACAAAATGTAATTTTAGTATAGTATATTTGCCAGTGTCTTTGTTTTTCCAGCAGATTTTTCAGTTTTATAGTATATTTTCCCCAGAACTGACTAAAGCTAACAAGTAATAAATCTATCTTACCAATAACCATACTCAGACTCCTAACTCATCTTGTAATGATATTCAGCTTGCCATCTGTTTAAAATAGCTACAGAATGACAAGGTGATGATGTCATACAGTACTTAAACAAGGTGATGATGTCATACAGTACTTAAATAAGTGCAGAGGAATTTCCTGAATCTGAATTTACCCTCATAGATAAACTTGTAATAAAAGTTCTATAGGTATTAAACTATCTTGAATTGAGTTAAGCATTTAAAGAAGTGTAAAAGTAATCTGGTTAAAAAATGCAATAGTTATTTCCAGCCCATCCATTCTTCATTAACTGTGTATGCACATGTAAAGATAATACCAACTTTGCCTGCTCCTGTTTTTGGAACATTGTACAAATTTGATCCTAGCATATTTTAGAAAGACTATTCTGTTAACATTCAGTGAACATTTTGAACTAGGTTTGTTTGTTTTGTTTTCATTTAAGGTCTGACACCAAAGGATATTTTGGCTCCAACTTTGTACCATGGTTATTACATTCGACCCCGAATCAATAAGCAGCTAGACCGAGGATGTTCTGAGATCAACGTACACAGTCATAAATTCCATGTTCTGCTGGATGTGTGCCAATTCAAGCCAGATGAGATTATAGTCCGCACAGTGGACAACCTTTTACAAGTGACTGGCCAGCATCCTCAGAGAGTGGACAGACATGGTTTCATAACACGGGAGTTCACACGAACCTACATCCTGCCAATGGATGTAGACCCCTTACTGGTTGAAGCAACTTTATCCCATGATGGGATTCTTAGTATTGAAGCACCAAGGGGAGGAATAGAGCCAAAAGCCATTATTAATGACATAAAGATAAATGTGCAGGAGCAGCCATCTGCAGAATCTAAAACTGCTGAGGAGAAGAAGGGTGGTTCTTAGGCAGTATGTAGACATTCGTATTTATGTTTAGCACTACAGATTCTACCACATAAGTTGTCAGAAAATGATTTTTTTACAATTTTTTGTAGTTAATAATCCATGCTTTTGTAGAGAGCTGCTACTTAACACATGCACATTGCTTTGTTCGTGTGTATTTTTCTTTTTTCATTCCTGCTTTCTCCTGTCCACAGCTGATGCACTAAGATTCCCTGCCAGCAAAGAGAGATATACCAGTTTGGGGGCTGATGCAATATGTCTCCCAAAAACATCTTGGCAAAGGCACTTTTCCAGTGTCCGATTACAACAAATAATATGGCTCTAGGCATGCAACTGTATTGACATAGTTTTCATTCTATGGGAAGTTATGTGGTTTACAATAATGGCACTCATGCTATAATGGTGTCTTTGCTCTTGTCTGTGTAAAAAAATGTTGCATAAAACATTTACCTACTGAAATAAATCATGATTTGTTTTTAAGTTTATTCCTCTTGTGTTTAGTTTCATCATGCAAAGTAAATGCACAATAAGAGAAATTTCTCAACAGGTTTACAATTTCTTTAACATAAATCAACCCAGTCCAAAAAACACAAAGTTTTGTAGTGATTAAAACCTAAAATTAAACATTTTCCACAGTTTATATACCTGAAAATGTTATGAGGGTTCCTATAAAGTGATCACAAAGTGATGTTTGCTTTAGGCCATTTCACCAAAAATGTATGCCTCTGTTGTGTGAACAGTATGGTCTATAAAAACAAATCTAAGTGTCCTCCCTCGATAATTCTTTATGGCAAATCCATTATGCTGAAGCAAGACAGCTTAAATTAGTTGTTTACAACAAGGATAATTGTGAAATTCCATTAAGCAACAGCATGAGTCTGACAGTTGTTGCTAACTTAATGTATCTGTCTGTGCATGTTATTAAGGCACCATGCTTACTTCTCTCAAGGTCCCATAAGTACATGGGATTCAGCATATCTTTTTCTATTTCAGTGTTTCTATTAGAAATACCACTTCATAAGGCTATAACAGCAATTTATCTGAGGTTTAAGCACAGCAATGTTGACTGATAGCTGCACATATCTACGTTTTTGTATTTTAGAGCATGGAATCTGTTTGTTGTTCCACTCCCTGCTCCGTCACAAACTACAATAAATGTGTACTGTGTTCAGTTTAGAAGATTATGAAATCATCAGCTGCTTCTCTGTGGCATTAAAAATCTCTCAGACTCTTGGCAGTCATCCCAAAAGTAATATAAGCCCACGGAAAGGGTACTGGAATAATGTACTAGTTGTATCTGTTTACAGTAAGTCACAAGGAGATCCAGTAAGTTCCAGAAATGCTTCATTACACTATGAAACTATTAATAAACATTTGCTTTGCTTGGCCACACAGCCATGGACACATGGCCAAATTCTACCCTATTCTAAATTGCCTAGCAGCCAAATACATTAAAAAAGCCACACAGAAGAGGCTATAATAAGGTACTGCATAATCTCATTGGTTGGCCTATGTTTACAAAGCTACTGAATTGAGCTAAAATGTCCTACAAATCTTGAAATAGCATTTATTGCTCAACATATCAGTAAATACTTTTTTTTTCAGATACATCCATGATGCTGGCTAACTTGAAGTGTTAGGTGACTTAATACAACATTTGAAGGCCTTCTTGTTTCTAAAGCAGCTATTTAGCTAGGTAGAGTGAGCACAACTGATTCTGCATGAAAATCACTCTGTTTATGTATCTTTATGTATAAACAATAACACATACATATGTGGGCCGGTATTACTGCATACCCCAGGTATTGTGAGGTAAAAGCCCATCAATAAAGTGCTTTATAAGACTGGCTATGCTGTAATATCTGATCAATTCACAACCTAGAATGTGCTGTTATACTTAAGAAATGGCTTATTTTTTTAAGGTCAGTGGACATTTTATGGTGGTAGTTATTTTAGGCTTGCACTGAAAATGTCTTATTTTGTTTCTATTTCCATACCTCTCAACTGCTCTGAATTTTGCAGAATGTTCAGCTTTTTGCCTCAGATTTATGGTCTGTTCTGCATAAAATTTGTGTTTTTGTTTTATTTTCCTTTTTTGGGTAAAACAGTGAGGATCGAAGTCACCAAATAATGACAGACATTTGAGTTTCAGACTTCATATCTTTAAGAAAATGCATGCCAATGCAAACCTGTATTCTACCAATTAAGATTAAAAGAGCAATATTTAAACTGTGTCCCTGATTCTGGGCCTTTATCCTTCCATTATTTGTGGCTTTGTCCAGTATTCTTGTACTACGAGGGGGAGAGTCATGGGCAGAGCACTGATCACTATGCAGCCTTTTCAGACTCAGTCCAGAAGCAATGTCTGGTTAAGCGACTCTCTCATAGTCATGTTTATTTTATATACTTCTGCTTGTTAGTTAATCAGAATGTTTGGCCTACTGACTCATTTCATTAATATATAAACAGATGTAATATGTAGCATTTATTTGTATGTATCTGAGATTTGATTTAAAGTAATGGTATGACAAAATAGTAAGAAAATGATTGTGTCATGTACATTATACAGCTGAAGTAACACACTTCAACCTTGATACAGTTTTTGAAGTTGGAAAGATATGTAAGAATGTGAAATTGGGGAAAATTTTAAAGGTCTCCAATGCAAGTTCCAAATGCGCTGAAACATTTTAAACTGGCTACCATTCAATGTACGTGTACATCTGTAGTCAGCTTTTTCAAAGGGGCTTTGCAAAGAATGTTACTTGCATCCTGCAGTAAAAGGCAAGAAAATATTACAAATCATGCCATTATAGATTAAAATTACGGTGTACTTGATAACCGGCGGCTCAGTGATACCGCATTTAATGCTGGTGTCTCACAGTGGGTTTTTTTGGTCTCCTCGTACCTCAGCTTTACTGGCCAGGCTCTCAGTGTCCCATATTCATGCTGCATTTACCAGCTATTCTCCTACCCCCCCCCCCGACTTACCCCAGTACTGCTGGGGCTGGTTGTGGATACCGGGAGGTCAGTTAATTTATGCTTCCATCTGGGGGGTTGCTATTTATGACCAATTCACTCACTCCCCCCATGCTCATTGATTGTGTCCTTGGGCAACTCTCCTCTCTGAACCATGCCTCCCCTTAGTTAGCGTATCAACGAGCTTCCACACAGGATGGACATGCCCATCATTTCTCTGCTGCGCCATCAGTTACCAGAGTCACTAACTGAACTCACATCAGCTGGGTCTTAGTCAGGGCTTTATCCTTAGGACTACTGGATTAACTCATGTCTCATAGTGTTTTAATCCCTGGTTTGGTTCCTAGCTGGCTGATGTCCCTTTTTTGTAGAGTTTGCATATCTGCCCAGTGTCTGCATGAGTTTTCAGTGGTGTCTCCGATTTTCTTTTACATCCCTGACATATGAATTAGTAATTAGCTAAATTGAACATATCTGTGTGCATGTGCCCTGCAAAGAATAGCATTTCATCCAGAATTAATTATCCGCCTAATATGCTTGTGACTTGCTAAGATATGTTTTGTTTCCCCCATATACCTGACTGGAATAAAGTGGGTATAAACACATGAATGAATATGTTTCATGACACTATCACATCTGTGTCACAAGCTGCAATGGCTAAATGACTCTCTATAAGCATTGTGTCCATGTTTCTCACATGTTCTTCATTTCAAGAAAGAGTTCCAGACAATCAGGGAAGAGGCCACAGATGAGAGATGCTTTTTAAATAGCAGTGCTGCTGACTTAGAAAGCTGTCAGAATAAGAACTTGAACTGATACACATTTTCTGCATTAAAATGAACATCTAGCTACAATGGTTGTCTTTATTTGTTGAAATAATCTAATCTACAATCTTTTTTCATAAAGAGGATGAAGCAAATTTTTGAGACAAAAATAGGATCATCCATGATAAACCGAGAAATGTAATGCATTTGAAACCTGGTAAGTTCTTATAAAGATAAATAAGTCTTATGTTCTTGACTTTGTGTTGTGAGTTTGGGTACCACACAGTTCTGTTCAAGCTGACACATAAGCATAAGCATAATTTCATGGCAACTTGCATATAGTTTGCACAGTTCTTGACTTTATATAATATATGTAGATTATTTACTTTCAAAATGAATACTTCTTTTATTATTTTAAAATGGTGCTAAAAGAAGTGTAAAATACAGAAGACATGCTACAATCTAAAGAATGAAAGAAATTCTGAATCAAAATAAATCAAAATGGATATTGACATGCAATGATGTGTAGTCTGCAAAATCTAAGCTTGGTATGCAGTCCTAAAAATTTCACTTTCACAGATACTACTTGAAAGACTAGGGAGGGGTACCAGTTTGCTTATAATAGCCGGCCAAAGCTTCCCATGGAACCTGCAGTGGTATGAGCTGAGACAATGATTCATGGTCCCTTGGATGATACAGGTCAGCACAACGTCCTTTGGTAAATTAAGGAAGGATACATCTGAATTTATTTGGGAAGGACAAAAAAAGAGGGTGGCCTGGAATATAATTTTTCTTCCAAGGGGTGTGTATAGTGTAGCAGCAAGGTTAAAACATTTATATATGTGATACCCAAAGACTATGAAAGCTAGGTGAAAATCAGCTTTAATTTTGAAGTATGGAAGAGAGAACGTTTTATGAAATGCTTAAAAGGAAGAAAACATACAGAAGATGTATAACTATTGATTTAATACCACTGATTAAAGAGGTGATAATAAAGGTTAATACAAGTGAGCAGCTTGAAGAGTTTATACCCATTAATTTAGGGAAGAAAGGAGGAAGTCATAAAAATTTGAGTTCCAAAATTGCTATACTAGGAGCAGGTGATGCAGCATAGTATTCCCTCAAAACCGGACCAATTTATGGGAATTATGGAGAAAAATATGACTTGTAGCAAAATCTTTAATTTTTTTTTGAATGCTTTAAGTACAATTAAATTATGTACTGTCAAGAAAGAGAACTGGCTGTTGTGGGTGGTGTAGTTGTGGGACAAAAGGCAGTTACAAAACCAAATGGGGTACAACTATCATTACCTTGAATAAGACACTTCATGAAAAGAAAATAAGCAAGGCCAACACATTCAGATAGGGGTAAAGGTCTAGGTATGCCGATAATTCTGCAAGAATGAAGGAAAGTAATAATAATCTGTAGTTGTGTCTTTTTTTGTCTGTAATCTTTGATATTTACTTTTTGTGCTGGTGTAAAAAAAACACACTTTTGCCTAGAGGCTTCATCAGATCAGTACAAGAAGATGTAACTCTTACCAGTTTCCACTCAAAGGGCTAGATTCCAAAATATTTTCCCTCAGTTGTAACAGACTTGTTTCAGTGTAAGATTATCTATAAAGCAGACTTACACCAGAATAAGTCATTTTCACTGAGAGCAAGTCTTTTGGAAACAGGGCAGGGTTACACCACAGTAAGTCACTTACACCAAGAATAAGACTTTATAAAATCAAGCCCAGAATTTCCAAGTACCAATGGTAAAGAATAATAAAATACATTATGTTTTTAAAAACTATTATCAGACTCGTGGAGAATGCTGGGGGGGGGGCAACTAAAGTCATTAGCTGTACACACAGTGTTTGAACTGAGATAATAACTGTACTCTAGACAAGCAAAACAGAAGAGTAAACTATAAATGTAAAAAGTAAAATAAGAGCAGATGAAGTGAAATGTAGTGTTAAAAAGCTGAACACACATGGGAGAGTTAACAAATATCTGTCAGTATTAAAATTCAAATAAAAACAACAGTGGAAATACTAAAACAACAATAGCATGGTATAGATGAGCTTGCTAATATTTTAAGGGGTACAATTTTGCCTAAAAATGGAATAAGGGTTAGGAGGGCTAGAAAACATTCAGAGAATGGAATTACTAAGAAAATACATTTCAAGTGAATTTCATGAGGGCAGACTTATAATTCAAAAGCTCTGTAGACAATTCAATTATAAAACAAAAACAGTACCTCTAAGTCTTTGTTTCAGTACATGAAGGCTCCCATAGTCCAATTTGTTTGGTTAATAAAAGTTGTTATGTTCCATTTCTTTCAGCTTAGCATGCTTTTGACAGCAAATATTCCATTAAGGGTAGAAGGCAGTAAGCCCTGCAGTCATACTGGCCACTTGAACTCCTCATTTTCCATTAGGGAGTTTGTGTGCACTTGTAATGGGTTGTTAGTGATTCTTTCTAATACAAAGTTGGTATCTTTGCATTCCTGTGAATGTTTTATAAGAGGCTGTGGATATTTTTATGTTTGGTGTTATATGATTCATTTATTCAGCTTTTTTCTTTTTTTTTTTTTAGTTTTTCATACATAGAAAGCCTTGCGTTTGGTGCAGTTTGCCCTAAGGATGATAACCACAGTTACAGTCATCTCTTGAATTACTTAAGAACTTTTTTATGATGAGGTAATGAAAATGTTTTTCTTACTTGTAAAAATGCAGAGCTTACAGCTGGGGTCATGCTTTTTAAAGTATAGAAAGTTGTACCTTTCCAGCAGTTTTTACAAATATGATAAAAGATCTATGTGTCAATTCAAAAACATAGGTTAACTTTTTCTTACATTTATCTAGAAAAAAAGTGTGCTAAACAAGGATGTCCTTTATTTGCAATACTGTTTGAATAACAAGCTGACTCATTACGATATTTTATGTGATATAACCCCAGTGTTAACAGCTTAATATTTTGAGAGGATTTGCAAATTAAATTAGCATTATTTGCAGATGAAGATCAATGTTTTCATTATCTATGTTGATAACAAATTAATAGAATTTAGACATTTTTAATTTAAATTTTAATGATAATAAAATATCTTATTAATAAATTAGCAACTGGGAACTGCAAAGTACAACTGCAAATTGCAAATATCAATAACTCAGGTATGCAGCTATAATAACCATAGTCAGGTGAACTGGCAACCTGTGCAGTTCCCTAAACTAGCACCCCCCCCCCAGTTTAAAGTTGAAGTTCAAAAAACGTCTCTTCAAGGTTGAAGACTAAAGGCAAAAATGAGTCCACAGTGTCCTAAAATTGTAGCAAGCTGCTTGTCCAAATGTAACAGAGCTGTAACAAGCAGCTTGCTACAGTCCTGTTACATTTGGACAAGCAGCTTGCTACAGTTAAATCTCCAAACAATGAGCACTTTACTACTTCAGCCATGACTGCAGATACAGTACTGACATTCATTCACTTATGAAGCTGTATGTGGTACCCTTACTGCTTTATAAAGCAATGTTGGTAATTATACCTGAATACCATCTTGTGCCTGCTAATCTCATCCCCTAAAAGCTTGCACCCAGGCCATCTGTCCCATGTCCCATCCCAGTTGTAGCTCTACTAGGTATTATTATGAATTCTAATCTCAAATTTACAATAAAATGTAACTTTATTATTAAATACTTACAGACAGAATATAGTCCGGTTGTTCCTTTCTCACGGCAAGAGCGTTATAAGTCCATTTTTTCATTAGGAGGTAAGTGTCAGGTATTTAGAACAGGCCGTCCATTTTTGTGTCTCCTCTCTCCCAAGTTCAAACCCTTCTCTATGGTTATGACTTTTTTATCTCTGCTAGATAGACAGATATGTATGTACATCACAGACATATGATGTCGATCCTTGGCTAATGTGCAAATGGTCATCACCCAACCCATAATGTTGCCTGCTAGACCACTACACACTAGTTGTGGTCAGCCTTGAGCAGTGCAAACTTTCTCCCTCTCTGAGGATGAATATGCCACCATCACCTACTAATTTCCATCCTCCCCTATCTGGCTCCTCACGTACACAAGTTGTTACTCAAACTGAGGTCGTCTGTGCTGTGGTTAGGGCTGTATCACTATATGCCATGGAAGTGGGATGGTTTTGTTTTTACTTTTCAGCAAACATTTTTAATAAAAAGGATGTTATTGCTAGTATTATGCCATATTATTCATATAAATCAGATTAATCAGATAGCATTTCTATGCTATCTAAATAAATCAAAAATATAATTTAACAACAATATAAAAGAATGGGAAAAGGAGGAATTAAGTTCCTTTATACTGATTTTTATATTTTAGTTTGCTTGCTTAACACTAGTTACACCGGATTAATCTTCCATGACAAGCTATATAGAAGGACTCACACTTAGTTTTTGGTTTTAATAAAAATTCCGTATTATATGCACTTTTGACTTGAATACAATAGAAACAGAAAGGCCATATTTATTGGGATGGCCATCAAAACAAGAACTGTGTTATGAGAATAGGAGACATAAATAAAGATAACATGAACAAAGATGACTGGTTAGACATTTAACAATTAAGACTTTTTTCAGTTTAAAATGTCCATGAGATTTTGCTTTAAGTGGCAAAATGCATCTTAATCTGTTGTTTTATCTATATATACTTTTAAATAATAATATTATAACAAAATATAATTCATATGGTTACATAAAATCATAATATATTATACAATCATTATTACTGGAAATTCATGAGCAATACTTCCCTTCTTCCCTGATTTAAATAAAATTCAAAGAAAAATGATTTTACATTCTCCAGCTGCTACTATATTCTCTTTATTCTGGTAATTTCTTTCATGTAAATTTCTCTAAAGGGATTTATTATAACCCACATAATAAGTAAATTGATAACTTTACATGTTGGGGATGTAAGAATCAACAGAATGGTGGGTAGCACAGATTTTCTCTGGTTTTCCTATAGGCTATCTAGTTAAAAGTCAGTGAGTGCTCAACAGGATGAAAACTGTGGGTCAACCTCATACTCTTAATTAAACTTTCTTTAAAAAAAACTGCACCTCCAACATTGCAGGCAAGTCTTCCAATACTCCTGAGCTTTTATATATATATATATATATATATATATATATATATATATATATATATATATATATATATATATATATACATATATATACATATATATGTGTGTGTGTGTGTGTGTGTGTGTGTGTGTGTGTGTGTAAGCAACATGGGGAAAAAATCACACAGAGTGTTTTCATTGCTCGTGCAACTCAAGCCATCAGTTCATATACTCACCAAGTATAAAATCTGTGACTTTAAATTGACTGGTTGAATGCTTATACATTTAGAACTCAATGATTAGCATGCTAGTCATTTTGTTCTGATCAAACTGAGTCATGTTTTGGCTTGGCTTTTATATATTTTCTTAATCATTATGGCATTGCAACGTTCACTTAACAAATGTTTCAGTAATTTTAATGCCTTTATCTCAGGACATGCAGTTAGGTTGCAAATACTTTTATTATGGGGTTTACTGGTGATAACTAGGAAAACCGCAAATAAAAATCTGGAAAACAAATTTCCCCTTCTTTAAATAATCCATCAATTTTATAAATTATCTATGAAAAAATTATGATTTACTGCAAAATTACATTCTATTTATAAATACTGTGTAAAATTAGAACTGCTTGTTGGTAAATAGAATTTTAACATTCTGAAGTAGTAACTCCCGTTTCTTCATCTTTGTTACGCTATCATTTTAACTTGCTTTAAAACCTAGCAATATATCAGTTCAGCTTAGAACAATCCTATTAGTTACGCAATTATTGCAAATAGCAAATGCAGGGATACTTTTTCTTTATTTCTCTTCCTTTATATTTATTTTGTCTATTATAAAGTAATTAGTCTGCTCAACAAATTTAATTCCAAAGCATAATTACTATAATCATTTATGACTGGTTGCTTCTCTCATGTGTTCATTGGATTTTACTGAAACTCCAAAAAGCCTTTTTTCAGAAAAAAAAAAGAAATTCATCTAAAAAATATACTTGTATAAACTACAGAATGAATAAAAGAATAGCATGCTTTGATGAAAAAGAACAGCTACCTGCTGTGAGCATCAGATTTTTAACACAGTATTTAACAACAAATGGATTTCATGAAATGTTGTTTTTATTGGTAACAACCCTTTATAATCTATTTGCTATGTTAGATTAACTGTTATTGATTCTTTATCCTCCATTTAATATCAATTAGCTACACTGAAGGAATGAAATCCTTAATTCCAGAGCTTTATTTTTCATTTACCTGGATATAAACATTCCTATCCCATAAAATGCAAAATGAAAGACAGTGATAAGCAGCAGAGAAAATTCTGAGGCAACAAGGAAAGCTGCATTAAACCAAATTCCAACAGCTATACACCAGATTTGTCTTGTTCAAAGTCATAAAATATGCATACATAATATGAATACAAGCAAATACTTTAAGCACAGGTAATAATGCCCTTGTAATAAAATACCACCAAGACCACCGATCCAAGAAGTAAGCAAATTTAATGAAACACTTAGCACCTCGACTTACACAGCCTTCCAAGAGTAAAAACACTACAAAATACTGTTTGCCCTTGTAGCCTGTCAATATACCAAAATAATCATCTCCATATAAAGTTTCACATAAAATATCTGAACTATTGATTACTTTAATATATATATTCAGTTTAGTTTTATCCAAATCAAGTACTTCTCAGAATTAAAATTTGGAAACTGTCCATTTATTTTTAGGTTCATAGGTAAATGCTAGGCTATCCATCTGAACACTATTACAAGCCTAGCCAGTTACCAGAGGTCAGAATCAAACCTATACTTTGCACCTGCAAGGTTAAGACCTTAACTGCAAGTTAGTCTACAACCAACAGATTTTTGATTTTGTATTCTACATTTCTGAAAGTCAGAAATAAAACTTTTAGATAGATTCCATACATTCATTTTTCAAAGTCCTCTATCAACTAACCTTTTTAAATTAATTACTTCCTTGTGCTTTATTTATTTAACTTTTAGAAATATTTCCCTTATTTGTTTTTCTTTAGATTCAAATTATGTTAACAAAAGCTAATAAAAGTCTTAATAGTACAGGAATAGAAAATAAAATCAGGTCCAGATAAGGTATAATCCAACTAGATATGAAAATCTTACCTTCTGCTCAGTAATCTAACTTTAACATGCTAAGGCAACAGAAATAAATTGGTCAGGATGCGAGTTTTTTTCACTGCATCCCATTCATTTAGGCACAAAAAGAAGGGAGAACAGAGGAAGAGGCCTGGATGGGAAACTGGAAATTGTCCCGTAGTTTGTCACCTATGATTCTATGGGCACAGACAGTCTTTAAATGCTTCATCTCCCACACTCTTGCTTGAAAATGTTTCATCTCCCAAGCCTCTGCTTACACTACCAAGGGTACCAGAACTTGCCACTGATTTGGGATGCATGAGTAGGCTTAAAAATGCCCCAGTGGTCATAAGTCTATTGGTTGGGAGGGTGGCCTAATGCTTAAGGTATTTACCTTACAAACACAAGGTGCATGGTTTGAGTCTCACATATAATAACTAGCTAAAAAAAAAAATGTGCAAGCACTTAGCTTAGTACTAACCTATGAACCTAATTAAAAGATACCAGTAACAACATGAAACTGAAATTATAGTATTTGTCAGTGTGTGGTAATAACTGTTGTTCCTATTATCTGCTAACATCTGAATCCACCACTGTCGATTTGTTATACTAACTCTTCTGCAGTGTGGTTATACTGAAAAAGCCTGTTAGCAATGCTGCATGTTTATGCAATCATCCTGTTCTCATGAGACATAATATGGGCTTAAACATTAACAATAAAGGTTAAAGGAAAACTGAACATAAACTTAGAACAATATCAAGTAATGAGTAAATATCAGGAAGTAGCCTTGGAAAAATAAAGTTGCATTAAGAATATAATAGTAGGGAAATAATTTAAAAGAAGAAATGAGTGCATGTTAACAAAAAGAAAGAAAAAATAGACATGATACATATAAGTGACACTTGGCAATTGATGACAGGGAGCATAAGATACATAGCTGTATGTACCTTTAAGCAAACATTCTTAAAAGTTCTTGGCAGAATAACACATACCCAAGTGTGATAAAAAAGGGTGAGTTTGCAAAATGGATAAGCCAAAAAAAGAATAAGGAAAACTAAGTACAGCTCTAAACTTTACCTATTTTGGAGATACATAACTATATTCAGGCTTAATTTGCTCCTTTCACTTGATGTACCTAATTTTGGATGCATGCTCCAGTTTTCAAGGCTGATATACCACTTCATATGATTTTCTGCATATCTCCAATATTCATCTGTTTAGTACACAGGAAACCAAACCACATGATCAAAATCCTGGTGGCACCACTCATTTAAAGGAAGAGGGCTCACATGTTATGTCTCCCCTTTCCAAACGCAAAAAATAAATGACTTTGTGAGGATTTTCTTGCAGTATAAGATATTACATGACATCTCTGGAAATATGCTTATAATTTTGTGTCATTTTTTCCCTCTTAGTTTTTAAACTTGTAGAGTTAGGTTGCATTAAGGCCATAGTTGTAACATCTTCATCACTGCCACGCAGCATGAAGTGAGATAACTGTGGAGTCAGGCACTAGGTAGTTCTGTTCAGGGACACTGGGCCCACAGGGTCCCTGTCTCAGGGGTAAACCAGACTTGGTTGCAAAGGATATGACTTCCTCTTCCTGCATCAAGCATGAAAAATATACAGTAGCAGTACAGGCCAAGGAACCTTCATGGATGGCTCTCTTCCCATGGATATGGGAGACTCCCCATAATGAGGCAACATATGGCCTTGAGTCCCAGTGATCAAGGTCTGATGGTTGTCATGAGTGAGGTCAAAAAGCACATATACACACACACCAGAAGAAAGAGACAGTTGTGACACTAACAGGAATTTCCTGCTAAAGTAAGGCTTAGCACTGTGGAGGATGCAAAAGCATGAGTGCACTTTTCTGAGTGTGGCAGTGGTCCTACCTTTTCTGCTGATACCCAGACTTCTAATTGCTTTCTTAGTACAGCAGATATAAACACCTCCTTATGCTTCATGTGGAATGTAAGTCAGAAATAGATTCATCTTCATCATCATGCATTGATTACCCCGACAGTATGCACACAGTCTGATAATGTACCATTGCTCTCTTATTCAGTTCCAAATGTACACCCCCTCCCCCCAAAAAAAATTATCTCGAGAAATGTTCATAGGATCTTGCTGAGCTGTTCACTCTTCAACCCAATAATATAACACACATAAAAGGCATGTCTTTCCATCTGTGCGTATTCCCCAATGTCACATCATAACAGAGCAGTGAACCTTTTACTATAAAATACTCATCCTCGCTAGCTAGCCAAGTTCAGTAACAATGTTGATACCACACAATGTGCAATAGATGGCTTCTGCATCCTCACATGACTATCTGCAGCCTCCAATAGTTGTCCAGACAAGGTATTTCAATTCCACAGCTTCCAGCAACAAACAAAGCTACACTTTATGTAACAGTTATTGCAATGAATCAAACTTCAACTCTTCTGAATGTTCATTAGCTGTTGTATCTGTTGCCTTTCAGACTTACTGTTGATCTCATTTTATTTTCTCTCCACAATCATTGAAGAAAAGTTTGTTTGTCTGTACAGTTTGTCTGCCCACTTAATTCAATATCTGGAAGCCATGATAGAACAAGACCCAAGAGAGCTTGGATTTGCAACACGAAGACCAAATAGTCTGGATATTATACCAGGAGGGGGATGCGAATATGGATACTTAGACTTCAATTAAAAATATCAAAAAATGCTACTCCTAGGATTAAACAAAATAATTATAAATCTAATTTCATGCTTACTGACCATGGGTATGTTAAGATATTTTCTAGGACCTGGCCTACCATCCTTTTGTTTTTCACACATAAGAAACAACTGAACAGATAGTGGGAATGCATTGGGCCATTACCACCTGGTTTATATTTTTCTCATCTGTATATAGCATACCCAAAGAAATTATCAGGAAAGACCAACCTACTACCTTTCATATCGTAACTATGGCAACCGTGCATCACTTTATCTGTGGTAGTTCAATGTGCCGGCATATCTGGAGATGCATTTGCTGTGCTTGTTGAAGTTAGTTGCTTCTTTGGGCTGCTATATCTACTGAGAAGTTAAAACTACTTAGGTTAAAGTAGTTTCTTGGTATACTTGTGGTGTGGTTTAATAAGTAAGGGTCTCATTGCTTGATTGGAGGGAGAGAGAGATGGATTATAAGGTAGAATCAGAATATTATGAAGGCGAAGATAGTTGTAAGTTTGAATGAGACCGCCATGATGCATTATGCTCCATTAATAATGAACCAAGGACATTTTTTTGAATGAATATTAAAGTAATAGTTTGGAGGCCATATGAATAGAGCTGAGAAACTTTACTGGCTTCTTCAGTGTGTACAAGCAGCAGCTAAAGATGGCTGCTTCATGATGTGTCTAGTTTGCATGAACAGCTGGAAGCTATTGAACAAGCCAAACACCAAATGTGTCAAGTTTGAGACAAGGCAGCTGAGAAAGTAAATCATTTGGGTCAGAGACAGCATCAATTGATTAATATGAAGGCTAGGGCAAGAAAAAATGCATTATTGTATCCTTTGGGAAGTCATCTATCCCATGGAACTGCCACATTGAAAACACACCCCTAGGAGTTGACCCATTAGTTCAAAATATGGAAACATATGTGGACAGTGACCTAACTTGTCTACTGTTGTAAGAAAGTCATTCTGTACTGCACAGCTTATAAACAAAGGTAGCTCTAGGGATGTCATTGTCCCCCTTTACTTAAACCTCATTAGGCCAGTCACTGAATGTAATGCCCCCTTTGGCATGTATCTGTCCAGACACATGCAACAATTGGAACACCCACAGAAGGATACAAGGCCTAAACAACATGTCTTACATAGATGGGTTCAAAGCCCTGTCACTATACTCAGAATCCTACATATTGCTAAGAGATGACTTGTGTCTAGCATAGAATGTATCCTCTGACCCAGTACAGATACATCAGCAAGTCAAATGGCATCAGAAATATTTAGTCTAGCGATCTAAACCTCTTCTGTGGCATCAACAGAACAGTTTGGAGACAAAGATACATCTCGCAGAGGATACCGCTGCTCTGGAGCAGACTCCTCATCCACATAAAATAAAGTTCAACCCTATCCATATTGAAGCACATCTTGGATTTATGGATGGGAAACAAAGCATTTCCCAGAGGACTGCCTCCTGTACTACTAATGGACAGAGGCAGCTTCTAAATGTTTTATCCCCATGCATGAGTCCCCTCAAATTATCTATGGTACAATCCCAGTTATACTCATTAGGGGTAATATATAATTATTGACTATGGGATTGTTAAGGACAATCTCTAACCAAATGGGATAGATTAATTCCAATCTGACATACACCCAAACCCAGGCCCCACTCATTCCACGACTATTGACCCAACTCAACCTCCAAATTCTACAAATAATAACTACCCCTTCACTCCACTCAAATCATCTAAGTCAAACCTACTTGTAATACATTTTAATCTTAAAAATCTCCTAAATAAAATTCAAGAATTCTGTGCTGCCCTTACACTTTAGTCCCCAGAAATAGCCACAATTACTGAAACCTGGCTCAAGCCACATATAAAAACTGAGGAATTGCTTCCTCCTGGCTATTGTCTTATCACAAAAGATAGATTATCCAAATGTGGGGGTGGTATTGCCATAATGTACAAGGACCACCTCATCTTAGTTCAGCTCTTTACCATGCCACCTCTGCTTCCAACAGCTGAAATTTTAACAACATACAAGTTAACGCCCAAAAATCCATCATCTTAATAGCCTTCTAGCTCCCACCCGCTAATAACCTCTCACACATCAAAAACATTCCAGAATGGGCATCCTCCAGTTTTTCTCAAGAGACTATAGTACTTGGTGATTTTAATCTTGACTGGTTTTCCTGCTTCTCTAACTCCCCTACCAACTTTATCAACCTTTATACCTTTACCCAAAATATTTCTCAACCTACACGTATAGATAAGGTCACAAATAAGCATTCTGTACTCATCTAGATCTTAACAAATAAATCCAGTTACAACTATGAAATAGGTAGCCTCCCCGATTCTCTTAGTGACCCCCCCACTTACCTTATCAGAACATGTACACAGAATATAAATAATATTACATATCGATATATACGAAATAAAAAAACAGTTTTCCCTCTATTTAACAGCCTATTACGAGAATATGACTGGTCACCCCTAAAAACTCTCCATTTGGATCTTGCAGTTTAGTAATTTAATAATGCATTCCTGCAAATTTTAAATAATCTTGCTCCTTTCAGGAAAATACATTCCAAGTCCAAAGAACTTCCCTACTTAACTAAAGAAACCATCCTCCTAGTAAAACAGTGGGACAAAGCCTGGACTCGCTATCACAAAAACAAAAATAGTAACAATTATGCAACCTACCAACAGTTCAGAAATCAGGCCAAAACCCAAATTAGACAGGACAAAAAGATTTATTTCCAAACATGTCAACCAAAATCCAGGTGGCACAGTGCTGCAGCGGTTAACGTTCTCGCCTCACAGCAAGAGGTTCTCTGGTTCAATTCTCAGCTGGGGTGCCTTCTGTGTGGAGTTTGCATGTTCTCCCTGCATTCATGTGGGTTTCCTCTGGGTACTCTGGTTTACTCCCACAATCCAAAGGCATGCATCTGGAGCATTTCTCCCCGGGCTTCCATTGAAAATAGGCTCTGTCCTAGTCAAACTTTGCCGGTCAACAAAATGATGAATAAAAAAAAATAAATAAAAATCCCAAAACGACCCTCAAAAATTCTGGCAGTCAACCAGCCTCCTCCTAAACCCAGGAAAACCAACCACTCCACCCCCAACAACTACCGGCACTACTGACTGTATAGCTACACAACTCAATGCCCACTTTATCACCTCCATCACCTCATTACTAAACAACAACATCAATTCCACACTTTCCTTACCACCTCCCCCTCTGACCCCAATACTCCTCCTTTCTCTCTTAACCTAATCAAAACTAATTATATACAAAACCTCCTAACCAAAATAAAACCTTGTAATCCTGCTGCAGATCAGTTTCCTAGCAAATTTCTTAAACTTGCTGCTAAAACTATTGCCTATCCGATATCTATTCTCATTAACCACTCTATCTCTAAACGGTATGTCCCCCTGCTTTGGAAAATATCACATGTCATACCCCTTCACAAAGGAGGCCCCTTCTACTGATCTTTCTAACTATAGGCCCATAGCTATACTTTCTCCACTTGCCAAAATCTTAGAAAAATGCCTAAATAAACAGATTATAGACCACCTTCTAAAACATAACCTTCTATCATCTACTCAGCATGGCTTCTGCCCCAAACACAGTAATAACATCACCCTATTAAGTTTCAACAATACTGTAAACTACCTCAAAAACAATAGCCACGTTGTCTCTGCCATGTTCCTTTATATGTCAAAAGCCTTTGATGCTGTATCCCATCAAATGTTCCTAAACAAACTTGCCACACACAATTTCAACTCCAATATACTACAATGGTTCCACAGCTACCTCTCCAGCCATAAACAAGCCCACCATATGAGAACATAAACTATCACCCCTTTTGCCCATCTCTGTTGGTATCCCTCAAGGCTCTATTTTAGGCCCACTTCTCTTTATTATCTTTACCAATGATCTCTATACTGCAGCATCACCTGCCTCTATCATTCAATATGCTGATGATGCTTCCCTTATTTGCTCTTTGCGCCAAGTAAAGTCTCAGACTGCCTTTAATAACACTGAAAAATACCTCTAAGACCACCAACTGATTCTAAACCCAAACAAGACCAAATGTATGTTATTTTCTAATTCCTCCAATAAAAACCAACAAAATCATCTGTCTATCTTTGCCTCTAATGGTACAAAAATTGAACCTGTCGAACATACTAAACTCCTTGGTGTTACCCTAGACTGTAACCTAAAATTTGCCAGACATATCGCTTTAACAATCAAAAAAGTCCACACAAAATTAGGTGCTCTCTACAGGGCTTAACCATATCTTTCTAATCATGCAAGAATAGCTACTGCCAGAACTCACCTACTTTCTACCCTTATCTACTTTTCACAAGTCTTCACAAACCTTTGTAAATCTGATCTAAATAACCTAGAAGCCTGCTATAATAAAATTGCCAAATTTGCCACTAACCTTCCCTACAGAGCTCACCATTGTATAGCCCTACAAAATCTAAATTGGATCGAACTCCCAAACTTACTAGCCCTAAACCAGCTAACAGTAGCTCACTCTGTTATCCATAACCCTGACTACTGCCCAGCCTTATCTAACCTCATACAACCCTATTCCAATCTAACCTCACTTAGGTCTGCTGATAAAAACTTGCTCAAAGTTATCAAAACCCACAACTCTTATGGTGATTCTTTATACAGCTACTCCATAGCCAAAACTTGGAATTCCCTTCCCCAGCATTTACTATCTATACCTAATATCCATAGCTTCAAACAGCTTTTTACAAATTACCTCTCCAATTACTGGCTATGCTCCTGTACTACCTCTGGCTAAGCAAAAACACTACCCACCTTCTGTGTTTCTATCTATGTAACTTAATACTGTTTGATTCTATTGTTGTCTGTTGATATCATATTTGACTTTTCTGGATTGATGTGTGACTTTTTTCATCTTGTATTAACTTGATTTACACTGTACTAAGTAATTATGTAAACTTCTTAGTAATCATTTAATACTGTAACTAGCATATCTAAGTATAAATATTGTAATCCTACTTTCTTTTGGGAGGTTTTCTCTCCGGGTCTCCACTGAAAACAGGCTTTTTTAGCCCAGTTGGACACTACTCGATTACCAAATGTAAAATAAAATAAAATAAATAAATAATTCAAGCACAAAAAAAATGAAAACTGGCTAGGCTTAAAATGGCCTGCAAGGGCAACTAGCCTAGTGCTTACCTACAAACTATTAAGATTATAGACACATAAGCCTGATAAGGATCATTGTGGAATTAATATATAAGGATATAGTTAACCTTCAGACTCTCAACCCAAACTAGTCTCAATTCATCAAGGGCAGGTCCTGCCTACTTAACCTGGTTGACTTCTTTGAAAAATTTATTGAAGCAATGGATGAGGGCAATACAGTGCACACCACATTTCTACACCCTGCTCAGGTGTTCAATATCATCCCACATTCAGGTATTGTAGATAAACTCTTCTAGCTAAATGTCAAACCTAATTCATTGGATAGCAAATTGGCTCAGAAATAGAACCCAGGAAGTTATTGATCAAGTTTACAGAAGACTGCTACCTTAGTGCCATCATAAATGACACCTGTCACAAATAAATATCTGATGTGAAAACTGAATGCCAAGAGTACAATCATATCTTTCAGCAAGTATTAACTTCCCTTGTAACTATCGGATCAACAACATGCCCCTGGAAATTGATCCCATAGTTAGAGATCTGGGAAACTATGATGACAATGAACTGTCCTTTGATCACCACATATCCACCATTCTAAGGAAGTAATTTTACAATGCACAGCTTATATTAAAAGGTAATACATTCAGATCAAGGGATGTAATTGTTCCACTGTACTCGACACACATTAGACCAATCATCGCGTATAATGATTCTTTTGGTATGTACCTGTCCAAGCACTTGTGACAACAGGAATAACCAAAATGCTTTTTTTTTTAAAAAAGGGCCTAAATTATAAAGACTAAATAGACTGTCTCAAAGGCTTGTCCCGCTTCTCAGTATCATACAGATTACTTAGAGGCAAGCTTTGACTTGTGTATAGAGCTTCAACAGACCCTATTCTGTCAGAATTATTACACATACCCAAGTCCAATAGCATCTTAAACACACACTCAGGGGATCTCCGTCTTTTGCAAAATAAATAAAACATGTTGGAGGGATAAGTTTGTATCACAGGGAATACTGCTTCTATAGACAGACCATCTTTCAATTCACGCAAAGCACACTGTTCAAATGTAATTTGGATGAATGGATGGGTAACTGCAAATTCACCCCTGGTTTATTACCCCTGTTCCTCATGGACAGGGGAAACATTTAAATATCCCAGCATATCATTGTTTTGCCTAGCTCTGGGATAACTGTATGCAAAGTATAGGGCTAAAAACTACCACGTGAATGAAAGGCTTGGCTTCTTAGGATTATCACTGATCAATAGCTTACTAAGTACTTATTAACATATAATTTTGTACTGAATTCTTAAACGTATAGAAAAATATACTTCATGGAAAATATGAGCAACAAGATGGAGGAATGGTTTGATATAGAACAGCTGATGCACTTGCCATTATTGGAGACTAAAGTTAAGTACAGGCAAATGATGGTCAGTTGTGTTAAAGTTTTTGACTTGTTATCCAAAGCAGCAAATTTTTGAAAGTTGTGACAACTAGGGATAAAGTTGTCTGAGGAGAAACCTGCATCTGTTGAATATGACTATTTTAAAGTGACATTAAAACACTGCACATATTTTGTGGTTGTGATGTGTTGAATGAACCAGGCATCTTTTAATGTGCCCCATGTAATCAAAATTAGAATAAGAACATTTTTCAAGTACTCCATGTGAAAGCTAAAAAAGGCCTAAAAATACATTATACCAACTTCATTGTGAAGTTTATAAATGTCTGGACTCTGGAACAAGTCCTTATTTGTAGGTCTACTATTAAATGTATATGGTTTGTGAATTTTTGTGAAATTTGGGATAACTCATTGATGTAATTAAAAGAATGTTGGCAGGTAGGCGGCATTTAGTAAGAAATGTTTGTTGAAAATTAAAATCTGTAAATAAATTGTGTATACAAACAAAAGTTTAGCAACTAGATTAAATCTTTGTAAAAATGAAATTGCCCAAAGCAACTGTAACACTGTGCTGAGATCTAATATTTGGCATAAACCTGATGACTGGCGAGGCTTGACATGGCAGGCATATATGGACTTTATGTCCTTGCCCATACCCAGGATAGTGACTGGAATCTAATTAAGCATCAGACATGCTGCAGTATAACTTACATGAGAGGACAATGTGTCATGGAATAAAACACAGATATTTTGGTAGACTATGTTTTATTTTTAGAAGGTTTTGGGCAGAAAATTGCTTTCATTAGGATAAAGGTTTGTCTTATAATTGGAGAAATTGTGCTTTTGGTACTGATCTTAGATGTTGAAGCTTGTCTTTGTCCAGTTTACATTAATTTCACACAGTGAGGATCCACCTTTCATTGCTAATTCAAATTAACTTGATATAAATCTAGTTAATACTGGTACATAAATATACATTTTTACTTCCATACGTACAAATGAAACAAATGTTTCTTTGTTTGTAAAATGTACGTTAAGAGGTGTTCTTGCAAATTTCTACTGTAGTGTTGGTATTTGACAGTGCCTTGTGGCAAGCTAATTCATTATAAATTTATTTTGCACTGGTCCTGTAAGGTTTAAGAAAAGATGTGATTCATCAGAATGACAATATTTATGTTTTTGAAACTTATCCCAATGCTATAATTTTAAATATTAAACCCAGCATATAAGCTTTTTGGTTTACATGAATAAATGCTTAGGTAGTTGTTAGATTAGGGATTTCCATTTATTAGACATTAGACCGGCTAAAGGGTAAAATAAATTGTGTTTCATTTATGCATAAAAGACAGTTAAGCAGAAAGGAAAATAACCTTGCTGGCCAAGCATGGAAGATATTTTATTAAAAAGAAAAGATAAGCATAAAGTGTTCACACAGACTGTTCTTTGCTCAAGGGAAAGATATAATCTTGTCAGCTACAGAATGTCTTTTACATAAAGACAAAGCCTGAAACCAAGGTTAGAAAAAGTAAATAAAATACTGGACTGAAGCAGGTACAGATTTGTTGTATCCAAGACTGTTTGTAAGCTTATGAGCCCCCTCAAGCCTTTCTGTGTTGGAGGGAAGCCTTCTAGCTTATCAGTGGGAGTGGTAAGCACTAGGTAGCCTATCTGTCACAAGAGGAGTGGTTTCTGGCCCAGAAATTGTAGTTCATTGGACGTTTGGGCAGTTTTTTCCATATCTTTCAACTTTCTGGTTTAAAAGCTCGCATTTGCGCTTGTTTCCCACCTTTCTTGTAACTAGTCAAGTCCAGATACAGATTTGCTGTATCCAGGACTGTTTGTAAGCTTCTGAGCAGTGCCAAAGTCTGCTCTTCAATTTTTCCCATAGATTTGCTAGTTCTCTCCTCTCCTGCACTTTTACTAGCTTATTAGTCTAGCACTTTACCACACTACTTGTAGCAATTATTGTAGCACACAAAAATGCTACCAGCATAAACGTTCTACAAGGAAACAGCTCCAGTACTTATTATTAATGCCCACCCCTCCAGACATGTCTAAAGATCAGTTCCCTGTGCTTTCTCCTATTAACCTGGTGAACTTGGGCATCCTAAGGCAATGTAGCAACTGCCTCATGCACAATGACAACCCTCTCCTCTTACCTCCCAGCACTCAGACTTGTGAGAGATGCACTTATATATCCAAACTGGAAGCCACGCACTCTCCAGCCAAGACCAGAACAGCTGGTCAAGAGGAGAAGGTCAACACTTGCACCACATCACATGAAACACATAGCCCTTCAAAACACACACCAACACTGCCTTCACATAAAAACACAAACCATACACCCATCTTTGTGGAGGCTCTCAATAAAAATCTACACAAACAGCAGAGACCTCCAAGGGAGAAATGCACTCGACTTCCACAACACAACACTAATCACAAGATGCATCACTCTCCTAAACAGTGTGCCACTCAACCAAAGCCCCTGAGGCAAAACAGCATGCCCAACACACTAGTCATAGGTGACTCGATAGTGAGGCACACTGATGTCCCACTCACTAGGCTGAGTAAGGAGAAAGTAACAGTAAGCTGCTTGTCAGGTGCCAGGATCTGCCACATAATGCATGCACTCAGGTCCCTCAACAACAGGTACAAATATGACTCTGTCATTATACATGTGGGTGTGAATGACCTGAGACATACCTTCCTGGACTACAAGCCCAGGCGGGTATGACCCTAGCCTGAAGCAGCATCCTACCATCACCCAGAATAATACCACAGTCTTCTTCTTCTTCTTTCGGCTTTTCCCGGTTAGGGGTCGCCACAGCGGATCATCTGTCTGCTCATGATTGGCAGTGGAGTTTTTTTATGGTGTCGAGTTGCCCAATCTTCCACAGAAGGCACACACATGCACACACTCACACCTAGGGCCAATTTTAGAGTATCCAATCCACCTACTGCATGTCTTTGGGATATGGGAGGAAACTGGAGCACCCAGAGGAAACCCACACGACCACAGGGAGGACATGCAGACTCCGCACAGAAGGCACCCCAGCCGAGAATCAAACCAGAGAACCTCTTGCTGTGAGGCAGCAATGGTAACCGCTGCACCACCGTGGCCACCCTAGAATGATACCACAGTATAAGCAGAAAATGATTGATTTCAACAACTGGCTAAGTTTCTGGTGTCATTCTAAGAGGATCCAGTATCTGTCTGCCTAGGATGACATGATCAACAAGCCTCGATGCTTTGCCAGGGATGGCCTGCATCTGTCACACCTGGGCTTCTGAATACTGGCCAAGGCTCTTGCCAACCCTATAGTGCCTTCTTTAGGTGGTGCTCCAAAGATCAAATTACCACCATAACATCTACAAACAAATGCAATCTGAGGGTCATGCTGCTCAACGCTAGAGGTCTAAATCTCAAAATGCACTCGCTTGAAGCACTCATTAAAATGGAGAACACTGACATTTGTGCTGTAACAGAGACCTGGTTCAAGGCAGCAGAAAGCACCCCTGCACTACCAGGCTATAACTCATTCCACACCTTTCAGCCCCAAAACTTGGACCATAGCTCCAAAGGCAGTGGTGTTTCCATTTTCATAAAGGATGGACACACCTCCAGACTGGTAGCCCAACATAATGCATCAGAGATACTTCAGGTGCAGCTAACACTGGGTAAGACAGTGATTCAGGTCGTAACCTGCTATAGGTCCCCAACCGTGTCTCAAGGCTCACACTCCATGTTCCTAAGCACCCTGGAGAATATTAGGGTCCAACCTGACACTCTCATACTGGGAAACTTCAACTACCCCTCCATTAAATGGGAAAACTGCTCATGCAACAATACACTTGCCCAATGTTTCTTGGAATTCATTAATTCCAATGCCCTAGACCAGCTCATTTGTACCCCCACTAGAGGTAGCAACATCCTTGACCTGGTCATTACTAACATGGGCAACCATTGCTCTACACCAATAGTCGACTCCTCCCTGGTTAGATATGACCACAAACTAATCACCTTAGAAATTCAGATCCCCCCCCCAACAAAGGTAACCACCATAAAAAACTTCTCCAAAGCTAACTTTGGGCCTCAAAACAGAGGTGGCTAACTTCACGGCACCCATGCAAATGGATAATAGTTGCATGACTGCTGAATCATATACCAATGCACTGTACGAACATGTACACAAATGCATGGATCTTGCCATAACCAATAAAACCAAGACATTCTCCTTCAAAAAAAGGAAGCCTATCTGGTGGTCCCCTGCCATAAACAAACTGTACAACAGAAAGAGGAAACTGATGTGGAATAAGGTGAAGTCCCAAGACTGGAAAAATTCCCTTATCAACCTCAACAAAATGTTGAGATCCCTCATCAAATCCTCTGAAGCTAACTATGAAAACAGAATTTCAGCAGATAGTAAAGACAACCACAAGGCCTTCTATAGTTATGTAAAGAATCTCCATGGCAATACCCAGATTTTCTTTGAGCTACTGCACAATGGTACCTCCTATACCGAGCCAACAGATATTGCCAATATACTGGCCGATAGATTCAGTGCCAACTTTGCCCCTTCAAAGGACCAATCATTATACCAATAGATTGCCAGGAACCCAGTATTACTGTCACAGGTTAAAACAGCACTGTCCAAGGCTAAGAATGCAGCTTCTATGGGACCTGGCAATATCCCTGACTGTGTTCATAGGTTCACAGGTTCATAGGTTGGTACTAGGCTATCGGCCCTAGGGCCTATGCAAGCCTAGCCATAACAATTCCTGGATATTTCTTCCCACAATATTTACTTCTCCAGGCCCCTGTCTAGTAGGGCAACTGACATGATCCCTGGGGTGAATTTCCTATCTCCCATCCAATCATCAAGTTTCCTTTTGAAGAGGGCCAAAGAGGCGCTCTGCTTGATATGTATGGGCAGTCTATTCCAGAGTATGGGGAGTCTCTGGGTCAGGAACCTATCCCTCCAGCATGTTTTGTTCATTGTGATGACAAGGTTTAGATCCCTGGAGCATGTGGCTCTGAGGGATTGGGATTTCTTTAAGTGGAGCATGTCCAACAGCTCAGGGTTTGACATGGCCTTGTATGTTGAGCAGAGATCGCCTCTGAGTAGACGATATGCCACAGAGTATAGCTGGAGTTTTTTTAGACGGTCAGTATATAGCATCTGCTTTAGGCCTGTGATTCTTTTAGTGAGGTATTTCTGTGGCCTTTCAAGCTGTTGCAGAAGTCTTGTGAGGTACATACCAAACGGGGCATTATACTCTATAATGGGTCTAATGAGGGAAGAGTACAGTGGGACAATGACCTCCTTTTTTCTGGATGAAAATCCCTTAGTGATGAGGTATGCCACATAGAAGGATTTCCTGACTGTTGTGGCAATGTGGTTATCGAAAGTGAGACCACTGTCCACCTTCATAGGTTCATAGGTTCATAGGTTGGTACTAGGCTATCGCCCTAGGGCCTATGCAAGCCTAGCCATAACAATTCCCTGGATATTTCTTCCCACAATATTTACTTCTCCAGGCCCCTGTCTAGCAGGGTGACTGATATGATCCCTGGGGTGAATTTCCTATCTCCCATCCAATCATCAAAGTTCCTTTTGAAGAGGGCCAAAGAGGCGTTCTGCTTGATATGTATGGGCAGTCTATTCCAGAGTATGGGGAGTCTCTGGGTCAGGAACCTATCCCTCCAACATGTTTTGTTCATTGTGATGACAAGGTTTAGATCCCTGGAGTGTGTGGCTCTGAGGGATTGGGATTTCTTTAAGTGGAGCATGTCCAACACCTCAGGGTTTGACATGGCCTTGTATGTTGAGCAGAGATCACCCCTGAGTAGACGATATGCCACAGAGTATAGCTGGAGTTTTTTTAGACGGTCAGTATATAGCATCTGCTTTAGGCCTGTGATTCTTTTAGTGAGGTATTTCTGTGGCCTTTCAAGCTGTTGCAGATGTCTTGTGAGGTACATACCAAATGGGGCATTATACTCTATAATGGGTCTAATGAGGGATGAGTACAGTGGGACAATGACCGCCTTTTTTCTGGATGAAAATCCCTTAGTGATGAGGTGTGCCACATAGAAGGATTTCCTGACTGTTGTGGCAATGTAGTTATCGAAAGTGAGACCAATGTCCACCTGTGTCCCTAAGTCTCTCATCACACTTTCGATGTTTAGTGTCCTGCCACCTATGTGGTAATTCATGGGTACATGTTTTTTTCCAAAGGGGATAACTATACATTTCTTGGCATTAAGCTTGAGCCCGTGACTCTGGCACCAGGCATCTGTTTCTGTAAGGCCCTTTTGTAGAATATCCACATCATTTGGGGATTCAATAATGGCTCCCAGTTTGCAGTCATCTGCAAACTTTGTTAGCCAGAGTCTCTTAGTGTTGGCCTGTACTTCAGAGATGTAGATGCCAAACAAGAGTGGTCCCAGGACTGAACCCTGAGGTACTCCACTTGTCACTTGTCTGGAGCTGGATTTGGAGTTGGCTACTTTTACTGTCTGGGTTCTGTCAGTAATCCAGTTAGCAACCCATCGATTGATGTGGGGATTTATGCCCAGCTTACTAAGTTTATCTATGATTCCATTGGCGAGGTCCAGAGAGGCTGTGTGGACTGCCTTACCCTCGTCCACAGCTCTGGAGACTGATTCGAAGAAGTCAATCAGATTCAGGAGACAAGATCGGCCCTTCAAAAACCCAAACTGGGTGGGGTCTAGTGTTTGAAGGTTGACAATGTCTTTGTTTATAAGTTCCATGATAATGCGTTCCATGCCCTTGCAAATCAGGCTTGTCAGACTGATGGGACGGTAGTTCCCGGGATCCAAGGTGGATCCTCCCTTGTGGAGCGGGATAACTGTAGCTGTGCGCCACTCAGTGGGCATGAAGCCTGAGGTGAGGCTATGATTAAACATCACACGTTCTACATGAACTACAGAGTGTACTGGCACCTCACCTGTGTGCCCTGTTCAACCACAGCCTCACCTCAGGCTTTGTCCCTACCAAATGGCACACTGCTACAGTCATCCCTCTCCACAAAGGAGGAGTGACTACAGACCCTGGGAACTATCGTCCCATTAGCCTGACGAAATTGATATGCAAAGCTATGGAACGCATCATCATGGACCTAATAAACAAGGATATAGGGAATCTCCAAACTCTGGATCCTACACAGTTTAGTTTTGTAAAGGGTAGATCATGCCTGCTCAACTTGGTTGACTTCTTTGAGTCAGTCACCAGAGCTGTGGATGAAGGCAAGGGGATTCATACAGCCTACCTTAATCTGCCCAAGCCCTTTGATGCCATTCTCCTGTCAGGAATCATAGGAAAAAATCACTAAGCTAGGCATCAATCCTTATATCACTAGGTGGGTTGCAAACTGTCTCACAGATAGAATCCATAGTGTGAAAGTAGGTGACTCCAAGTCAGACTGCCGACCAGTCATGAGTGAGAGTCCCACAGCAATTGGTCCTGGGTCCTCTCCTGTTTGGTATCTACTTTTCAGAAGTCCAGGCCAACACGAAGGGACTCTGGCTGACAAAGTTCACAGATGAGTGCAAGCTGGGAGCTATTATTAACTCCTCAAGTGATGCTGACATCCTACAGAAAGGCCTCACTGCGACCAATGACTACTGTCAGAACCATGGCCTTAAACTCAATGCCAAAAAATGGGTCGTCATCCCCTTTGGGAAAAACCCTGTTCCCATGAATTACCACATCAATGGTAGTCCACTGAAAACAGACAGTGTTATAAGAGATCTGGGAACACAGGTTGACAGCAACTTCTCTTTTGACTACCACATTGCCATTGTGGGCAGAAAGTCCTTCAATGTGGCACATCTCATTACTAAGGGTTTTGCATCCAGGAAGAAAGAGGTCATTGTCTCCCTCTACTCTTCCCTCATTAGGCCAATCATTGAGTACAATTTCTCATTTGGCATGTACCTCACTAAACACCTGCAACAACTGGATAGGCCACAAAAGTACCTCACAAAGAGGATCCTATGCCTTAAACATTTGTCCTATATGGACAGACTCAAAAAACCCTATTCTCTGTCTCATATCGCCTACTTAGAGGCAATCTCTGCTTGACTTACAAAGCCATGTTTGACCCAGATCTGTTAGAAATGCTACATCTAAAGAAATCCCAATCCATCTGCACCACATGCTCCAGAGACCTCAATCTCATTACCACAATCAACAAAACATGCTGGAGGGACAGGTTCATAACCAGAGACTGCCCACGCTAAGGAATAGACTTCCCATATATGTCAAGCAGAGCACCTCACTGGCCCTCTTCAAGAAAAATCTTGATGAATGGATGGGAAATAGAAAATTCATCCCAGGGATCACTCCAGTGGCTTTACTTGAAAGAGGCACTGGGAACTAAGGTCGGGTGGTACGATGCCAGGGTAATCCTATGGGCTAGGCTTGTAAAGGCTCCAGGGGCATTAGCCTAGTACACCTATGAACCTATATAATATGTTGTGTTCAGGATAGCAGTTCAGTTAAGTTTAGCAAGTTCATTCGACCTATTACTTCACAGATATCAAACACTCGAGCCTGAGTACAGAAAACAGGTCATCTAGAGACTATGTCAGTTTATGTTATTCAGCACAATCAGAATATGATCTGTAGCAACTTGAATTGTTTATCAGTACTGTTAATGAAGGCGGTATTCGAATATTGTGAGCATCTAATAAAACCTTACTAAATGAACTACAATGTTTGGAAAATTTATTCTGAAAAGTACATAAGACTTGGTCCATAAAGGAAAGACTGGCACCTGTTCAGCACAAGCTGGGGTAATTAAGACTTTAGTTTCTCTGTCTCATTGCATACAGTGTTTCCAGCTAATTACAGAACAGTACAGTATTATAAATTCTTACAGTAGTAAGTATATCAGTAGGTATATTTAGGAGAGTTAAGATTACAACATGAGGAATAAGGGCTGGATAATGGTAGACTGGTGGACAGATGATGGACAAGTGCACCGAATAGGTAAACTACTTTAGGATAGGTTAACAAAGCAGTAATTTATAATGCAATCAAGGGGCCTTTCTGAATGGAATATGTGCATATTCTTTGTTGCGTAGAATTTAAGGTCCATTTGGGGAATTTAATAGCAGAATATATAAAGATATATATATATATATATATATATATATATATATATATATATATATATAAAATATTTAAAAGAATAAGGACTACTCGAATGTATCTATTTAGGCCTGCTGGGCTAAAGATATATGGTAATATGTGTAATTTCGGATTAAGTTGTCATAAACCATGACAGCATACAGCAGTCATGTTTATTATTTATTTATGGTTTATTAGGATTTGTTTACTGGCGTAGTTTAACTGGGGATAAAGCCTTTTTTTCAGTGGAGGCCTGAGGAGAAATGCTCCACATAAAATACATAGATTAAGTTAACAAACAGTTAAGGTAAGAAAGAAGAGTATAACTCTAGTAAAGACATTGCAAACAACTATCAGTTAATGGTTAGAAGACAAAATGTGTATGTTAGAGCAATGAGTATTTAGTCTTAACTATTAAGAAAAGAAATAAAATATTTTGAACATTAAAAACAAATAAGTAGGGCTACCGCAGTACAAAACTACACTGTTTGATTGCAGATGTTACAGATATGGCTAAAGGACTTAAATAATTAGAAACAAGTGAGAAGAGAGCAAGATATTTGCTAACAATCAGTAGCAAACAAGTAGAACAACTACAGTGCAGTGTCCATTATTAACCATAGTTTCTAGGTTTAGGCTTGTACACACATTCATAGATGAGTGATTTGACTGTTACAGGCAGGATAAGAGAGATGCAAGGAGTATCTGTAGTGCTTTATTAATCAGATGAAGTGTAGCGACTATAAACTGAGATGGATGGTTTAAAGAAATATGCAGTCTTCCCGACCCCTGTTGGTGAAACTGGTGGGTGGTAATGGAGAGTTCAATGTTGAATCAGGGGAATAATAAGGACTGGTGGAATATTAGAAATTAAGTGACTAAATGAATGGAGGCAAGGCGACTGGATTGGATAACAATAATTGAATAAGGGCTGTCCACAGGACTTAGTTATGAACTGGCAATGACAGACTACACGATTAAGAACCACAAAAAAATATGTTGCAAAAGATGAACTGGTCCAAGAACAGGATGCAAGAAGAGAAGGGGTACACAAAGGATTAGGATGGGTATATGTCACACATCCATGAGCAATGCTATGGGCAAGATTGGCTGCTTGGTGATGGAGGTATGTAAGGAGGAAGATTAGCTACCAGTACTGCAGATAAATATATAGGGTCTATATCAGTTCATTGAAATGTCTAAAGTTCGAACACCATTAGTTTGAACTTCAAACCACAAACTGCAAAAACATTGAAGTCTTAGAACAGCGATTTTTTTTCCCAGGGAAAAAAATCACTGTTCCAAGAAACACACACACAACCCAAGCACACCAAAAAAAAACATCAATCTATACACATACACTAAAAATCCTGCATCTAACCCTACACTAAACTGTACATACACTACTACCTATCCACTTACCTTAACCCAAATCCTAACCCTAAGGTCCGTCACTATCACACACTCACCTGACCTGCGCCCTAACCCTAACTCACCTATCCCACCCTAACCCTAAAGTCTTTCACTATAGCACACCCATCTCACCCACGCCCTAACCCTAACTCACCTAATCCGCGCCCTAACCCTAACCCTAAAGTCCACACAATCACACACTTACCTGACCCGACCCATAACTTCCCACCACAGTCCTGCTAATTGCGAAGCCACTGAAACGCCCCACCAAATTCTTTCCCTGGGAAAGAATTCAGTGTTCCATGGCTTCATGATTTCCAGTGTTCGAACTTTACAGTTCGAACATCTGTATTCGATATTCAGCCGATTCGACGGACTGATATAGACCCAAAAAATAAATAAATAAATATATATATATATATATATATATATATATATATATATATACACACACACACACACACACACACACACACACACACACACACACACATATATATAAAACAAACAGTACTCCTTATAATTAGCTTTAGTTACCACTGCAGATCTATCTATATCTATATATAGATATATATATATATATATATATAGATATATATATAGAGAGAGAGATAGATAAATAAGATATAACAAATAGTTAGTTCTCCTTATGATGGGTAGAAAAGTGAATAATGATAAAATCTATAAAGAACTATGTGATGAGCAAGGCAAGGAAACTAAGTGAAAAGGGAATGTCAAAGTATGAAACTTAGACATTTAAAAATTTTAAATAAAAAAATATCCAACTTCCATCCCAGGGAAAAGATAAATGCAAAAATCAAATCTAAAATAATTTTAGAGTTTAAGATAGAATAGTATGAACAATATGTGATTAGGTTAGATGCATACTTGAAAATATGCCATGAGAAAATTTGATAGCATGGTTTGGAAAATATTTCACACTACTGTATACACAAAAAAATGCTGTTATGTTTGTTGAATTACTGAAACTAAATAGTACTGGTTTGGACATACTGGAATTGTTTCAATTAAATTATGTGTAAATATATTCTTATGTGAACCAAAAAAGTATGTTTGTCATAAAAAAAAGGATTTGTTTATCTTATTCAGGGCTTTATAACCGCTAGCAGTTCATGCTGTCAGTACAAGATCTGCATTCATCTCTTTTTTCTGTTTGATTAATCTATGAGCCATAAGCAAAAAGCCTCAGTCTGAAATGTCTTTCTAAAAATCTGAAATTCCAGTATTTCACATCCTTTAATTAACTGTGCCCACTTACAGGGACCTTTTGTCACTCACATTCTGAGTATTGAGATCTCATTACCCTAAATGAAACACCATATACAAACCATATTTTACAACAGTAAGAAAAACATTTCTACAATTGAATGACACACATACATTTGAATAGTTTTTATACTCTTCCTAATAAACAGACTTCTTTGTAAACACCTTGAATGCTCCCTATGTGTGGTCTCCAATAATTGCATCAACCATCCTCAAAATAGTGATCCTTTTATTACTGTCTTCTCTCCTAGAACCCTAAAGCTAAGCGACTTCCTGCACCTTTCAGCTTACCTCACAAACCTGATCTAACTATACTGTCAATGTATTGTTAGAAACAGCTAAATTGTTATCTAGGGATGATTGGGAACTTTCTGCTTTTCATCCATTTATTTAGACTTACAACCTCAGACTGAATATTAGGCCTCAGTGGGTTAAGAGAACTTGAACAGTAATTGATGTCATGTCCTTGCTATTCCCTGATCCACAAAGAATTATGGATATGACAGATTTATCATGTAACTAGACACATGAAAGTTTTTCCATACTTAAGCATCATATGCATGTTTTCAGGAAGGTGAAGGATAAAACTCCTCAATTAGATGGAAATTACTTCACACAGAAGTTTTCTGTAAGTCTGTAATGGCAGACTACTGGGATTTTCTACTTTCCCCGTCTGTAGTTGTTTAATTACCTTCTTCAGCACTTGTGTTGAGATTGAGAGAATCCTTTCCTCTGCGATCTTATGAGAAAGTACTGGCTCAAGGTCTCAAAAAATTTGTAATCTATCTAGAGAAATATTGTAAGGATGTCTCATCACCCATTTCTGCTTATTATAAAATAAATTAAAAATATGAGGAAAGGGAAAGGTAGTTTAACCTATAGGTCCATGACTGAAGCATAACCATCTTGAGAAAAAGTTAAAGTCTATTCACCCCCCACAGAGGTGCAATTTTAAGATTCATTGTGCTCTTACCTTTAGACAGTTAAACTCCTAATAATCCACACCTCTTTGACAGCTATGGCCTATGGGCACTGCTGATGCTTGCATAACTAAAATGCATTCCTCTGATAGTAACTCTTCCAAAGTGCTGCGTTTCAGGACCAGTTCATGTCCTTTAAAACACAATGCCATGGAATCTAAAAAAATCATCAGATCCCTCAGTCTGACCTTTAAGTCATTTGGGGAGTTACTTTAACATCTTGTAGAATACTGATAGATGTCAGATCATAGGAATATGTTATAAAGATCAGTGACAAACTGTAGACATGATAGGAAAGGGAGGACTTCTAACCTTTGATGAGTCTGCACCCCCACTAACTCTGTGAAGGCAAAAGTCCAATCCAGTGCAGCCACTGACTGGACAGGTGAATGTAGGTTATCTGCCAGTTCAGACTCTGACAAGTACAAAGCCAATATCTGCCTAGCAAGATCAAGTGACTACAACCTGCACTATAATCCATATCAGTAAGCATGGGTATCCCCTTGGGCAAATTCAAATATTGTGTTAAAGAGGTATACTGTTAAACCTTGTGTCTTCCTTAGAACAGTGCAATACATCATAAATGAAATCTCTAAAAATATTAAACCCATAAGCCAATTAGTTTGAATTCAAAAGCAGTCACCAAAACCGTAAACGAGGGTAAGGTGGTTCACACAGCCTATCTAGATCTTGCCAAGGCTTTTGACACCATCCCCCACTCTGGAATTATAGATAAACTCACTAAACTAGGTATAAACCCCTATGTCACAAGATGGGTTGCCAACTGGCTCACTGACAGAACCCACACTGTCAAAGTAGCAGACTCCAAATCTGACTTCAGACCAGTGACAAGTGGAGTACCACAGGGTTCAGTCCAGGGTCCTCTCCTGTTTGGTATCTACTTCTCTGAAGTACCGGCTAACACAGAAGGTCTTTGGCTAATGAAGTTTGCAGATGACTGCAAACTAGGAGCCATAATCGAAACTCCTAACGATGTGGACATCCTACATAAGGGCCTCACTGAGATAGATGCCTGGTGTCAAAGCCATGGCCTCAAGCTCAATGCCAAAAAGTGCATTGTCATCCCCTTTGGTAAAACTCTGTACCCATGAATTACAACATAGGTGGTAGTATACTTAACACCGAAAGTGTGATAAGAGACCTTGGGACACAGGTGGACAGTAGTCTCTCCTTTGATAATCACATCACCACTGTAGTCAGGAAATCCTTCTACGTGCCACACCTCATCACAAAAGGTTTCTCATCCAGAAAAAAAAGAGGTCATTGTTCCCCCCTACTCATCACTCATTAGACCCATTATAGAGTACAACACCCCTTTTGGTATGTACCTCACAAGACATCTACAACAACTGGAAAGGCCACAGAAATACCTCATAAAGAGGATTACCAGCCTCAAACAGATGCCCTATGCAGACTGTCTCAAAAAACTCCAGCTTTACTCCATCGCATATCGCCTACTCAGAGGTGATCTCTGCCTAACATACAAAGCTATGTCAAACCCAGAGCTGTTGGACATGCTCCAGTTAAAGAAGTCCCAATCTCTCTGAGCTACATGCTCTAGGGACCTAAACCTTGTCACCCCAATAAACAGAACATGCCGGAGGGATAGATTCCTGTCCCAGAGACTACCCATACTCTGGAATAAACTACCTATCTATATCAAACAAAGCTCCTCATTAGTACTCTTCAAGAAAAATCTTGATGATTGGATGGGAAATAGGAAATTCACCCCGGGGATCACGTCTGTGGCTCTGCTCGACAGTGGCATAGGAAAATAATTTTCTTGGGTGGCAAAAGCCAGGGTACCTTTTTGGCTGGGCTTGTATAGTCCCTAGGGCCAATAGCCTAGTACCTACCTATGAACCTATGAACAACTCTACTGGTTCTCAACAGGTTATAAAGACCACTGCTATTCAATGATAATATCTTCAGTCTTAACTCTTTATCTTTGCATAAGAGGAATTTCTTCACAAATTTGATAACATTATGTTTTAAGGGACATCCATTGACTAACAAAGCAGACCTCATCTCCCTCCCTCCATCATCATCATCATCATCATCATCATCATTAGATTTCACCACCACATGGAACTACGTATTTCTGGACGTGTATCACAAAAAAGAAAAAAAATATCTTAAAACATATTCATACCTGTTATCAGTCGGTGGAGGTACAACACTAGACTAAAATATGTATTTATCTGTATTTGTTTACTGGAATAGTATGCTGATCAATATTGACCAATTTCAGGCTTAGCCCAGGTGACATATAAAACATTTCATGAACAAAAAAGGCAGGAATACAAGCAATAACATGGTGGCAAATTATTTAAATAGAGAAACTATATATGGAGATTATAGGAAACAGAGTGCACTGTATAATAGTGATATTAGCTTCAAAAGAACTGGAAAATGAAGCTTTAAAAAGGGAACAAGTAAATTACATAGAAATAAATGGAATTTTGGAAACAATGTATGCAGAATAATGTTCAGCAGGAGTGGGGTTTAAAGGAAGGTAGGAATTGAGAAATGTATGTAATGTTGGACTGATGATAGTTATAAAGAAAGAAAACTTATAATGCATGCAAATGAAAAATGCTCATATGGCTTGCTTTCTTTTATATTAATGTATGTGTGCCCATATCTTAAATGATAATTTAATAAGGGAGTGGGAGATGGGAAAGGTCAAAACAAAGTTTGTTAATGAATATGTGAGGCCAAGAATGGATCTTTGTGGTACACCACCAAAATTAGGTGCAGATTCTGCTTGGGAGGGTCCCATTTTAACTCTGAAATGTCTG